>NW_007577841.1:81326-185005 GCF_000690725.1 Stegastes partitus | reverse complement strand
AAAATAAAATGCTAACCAAAGACCACTGAAAATATGTGCAGCTTGAGAGTCTTCTTAAAATGGCAATGGAGGTGACACATTTGATTGAGAGAGGATAGCTCTTCCAAATCTTTGGCGGTGCTACTGCAAAGCCATAATCTTTTTCACCCACCAGCCTGGATCATGGAACATATTACAGCAGTTGGTCTGAGGATCTAAGACAAAAGTTTAGAAATATACCCATATAACCATGCATGGCGTTATAAACAACTAAAAGTTTAATTAAAATCAATTCTGATTTTGTATTCTGTATTGAACAAGTAGCCAGGGCAAGGATGCTAATACAATTGTAATGCTTTCCCTTTTTTGGTATCCATTATATCATTATATCAATTATGCCACTAGCTCAGTTATACATAACACAGGTCATGGTACCACTGTTACTCCTCCCATCTATGGCCATTTATTTGCAACAAACAACAAAATAACATGACACAAAAAAAGTCAAGACACAAGTATTTTTTATACAAATGGCAGTGTATTATTTCATAATTACAAATGTCAGATATGGTACAACAACCAGTGATACAACTTGTACAAGAATTAACAATGACTGCAGTGGTTGAACGACATGACTGTACAGATACAAAAAAAAGAAGAAAAATCAAGTCCCAGGCCCAGCTTGAATACCAATAATGCATTTTTCATTCCTCCCTTTCTTGAAATATGTCACTCAACTGACAAATCTGGACAGAAGAATGTGAAAGCCCACAGAACCTCTCAACTTGTATCCCAAAACTAGACTCAAGTGACGTCAAGGAACTGAGGATCTCTCACTTCTAAACTTCGGAGGAAAGGCAGGAGAGAAGGAATGCTTGTTATGTATTCAAACCAGGCCAACTCAGCTGGTCACCTTGTCATTCATAAAGTTGTCCTCAGATACCAGTGAGATATGTTGGCACTAGAAGGTCATCATTTACATATACAAGGAACCTGAAGTATTACAAACTGATACATGCTTGAGTAATAAAACATATGCATTTTTTTTTTTTAAAACAGGCATTACAATGCACTTAGTGCGGACATTCAAAACTGTTGAGCTGTTTAAAGTTCCTCTATGTGAAGGAATTTCTCTCAGAATGGACGGAAGGTTTAAGAGGTTGGAGGAAAAAAAAAAAGGCGGGATGTCAGAAATCAACTTGATAATTGGCACATATAATAAAGGCTGTCAGTCTTTCTTCAGTAAATTCGTCCGATAACAAAACACGTTCAATTTAGCTAATGTTGCTTTTGGTATCATTGGCAAAAAAGTTCAAGACACTTCCTATAGTCATTGTCAAAACACACCATAGTGCAATGAAACCAAACAGAATTTCTTCACTGCGATATGGATGGTATAAGAGTAAAAGATCCTCAAAACAATGACAGAGGCATGGCTGGCAAAACACAGTTTAGTTTCCCTGTGAGAATGAGTGAATATGTGTTAGAGCTTAGTTACATGTTAGAAATACATAATTTACAAGGTTTTTGAGGCTAAAGAGCTAAAAGGCTAAAAATCTACATAGGCAAGCGAAATCAGCTTCAAAATGTGCCTGAGAGCAACAAAAAAATTTTTTGAAGAAAAAAAAATAAAAAGACACTCACAAACTCAAGTGACAATAAGCCAGCGACAGCTAGACGCACACATTTGATTCCTGATAATGGAATGTGCAACAGGGGACACAATTTTTAGCACAAGCCATCTCTCCAAATTGCTTAATTAAATTTGGGACTATATGCGTACCATTTTTTAAAAATGCAGTCAATTCAACTGAGTAATATTCAAGTCCCTACATTATTTTGAACTACTGTATTGACAGAATGCAGACATTGGTTTTCTGTGGAGGGGGGAAAAGAATCAAAATAAATCAATCCATTTAATTGCACAAGGGCAGAGCTAATTTACTTGAATGCATTAGACTGAACAAAGCTGCATTAGCTTACAGTGTAATATACACACACAAAACTAACATGTCCAGATGGGGTATTCACAGCATTAAAAACAGGTGATGGGGAGTAAACAGCAACTGCCTCATAAGCAAAAAAAATTAAAAAAACAACAACAACTCAAAAATGGCTTCAAATGCCTCTGAAATGTGATGAGAATAAACAAATATGGGACATAGTGAATCCTGGATATGCTGTAAATGGGAAATGTACAGAATATGCATTTGTTCGTGATGAGTTAACTCGGAAGGAAACACATCTTCTATAATAAAACAGAAGTGGCCAAGTGTTCTTCGACACACATGATAGTCCATTTCTCACCGTCTACACACATACAAGCAACTGTCATTCCTATGAGAGAACAACATACAGGATTTAAATGGAACAGTTAAAGGAAGTTGTTAATACCAGTAACAAATTGTATCTTTATCACAAACACAGCTGAAGCCACAGGATCTAAATGGAGGTCTACTAGCAGGTACTGTGCTAGCTATGATCAAACAGGCACCGAGGCCAAAGCAGGCTGTATTTTTGACTCAGTTCGGAGGCTAAGAGCTGCTGAAGCAGTGGAAGTTAGTTGGATGCAACAGCAATTTTTATTTATTTTTTTAATCTCAATGAAGCCACAGACAGCTGCAGGTCAGGTCTCCGATACAGTTCCATCACCGCCCTCATCAGTCTCTTTGTTCCAACTCATTCTCCAGTCAACTAGTTGAAGGCTCTCTGAATGTGGGAAGCAAAATTACTAAGACAAATCAAGGGGAGAAAGATTTCCGCTCTGCACATTAAAAAAAAAAAAAGAAAAAAAAAAAGAATAACTATCAGAAAAGGAAGCAAAAGCCAACAACAAAAGCAGATAAAAAAAGGAGGAACGATAAATCAGCCTGAGTGAGTAATGTAACAGACATTTAGTTAACAACTGTGTAGTGGAGTCTGGAAATTAATGTTTGGAGCCTTGTGCAGCTCGTAAAAGATTCCTGGAGAGGTCCGACAATGATCGTTATCAAACATTGTGGGCCTGAACATGGCCTCTCTCGTATTTACTTTGTGTTTTAGGGAGATTTAACTGTTGCACACACTGACTAGAAGATTGTCAGAAATAAACCCTTGTCATCTCTGCTAGAACTGAGTTGGTACAGGCTCCTAGAAGACAGTTTACTACACATGCCATCCAGTCAAGTGCAACCTGGGCTCTTTGAAGAACATGGATCATCCAAGTCAACTTCAAATTTAAAAGTAGGGGCAGGTGAGGAAGGTTAAGCAGCATGGCATCAACACAGCAATGATAGACTGGATTAATTTTCCCCATATCATTTGGATCTACGCACTTCATTCGGATCTAACTGAGCCTCGAGGCGTCAAGAGGCTAAACAAGGGTTAGTTTGGGACCCGGCGGAGCTGATGTGCTAAAAAACCACGTCACATTGGCCAAATCAATGACAAACATACAGCACATACAAAAACAAAAAAGGCCTTTTGCTACATTGAGGGAAAAAAAAGACTACTGGTACTGTGCTTCTTAAAGAAAAAGAAAAAAAAAACTCCCCAAAACACATTATCCATACTCATTCCAAAAGAAAAAAAAAAAAAAAAGGAAATAAAAACGTAATGTATGCATTCAAGTGGTACTTTTATGGCTTTTTGTACAATACAACCTTTAGTGAAAATATACATCTAGACATAAATTCAAGTACAAATGTACAAAATCTTTAAACTCATACTTTTTTCTTTAATTATAATACACTTTTAATACAGCTCATAAATACAGGTCAACATTCACTGAGTTCCTAAGATTTGCGCTCGGTTGGAGTTTGTGGTGAAGTTCTGCGGCGGAGGGGTGCAGGTGGAGGGAGTGGTTTAAAGTCGTGAGGGCTCCTCGATCTCGTCATCACTGTAACCGCTCTTAAAACAGACCTGGGAAAAAGTGAGCATACATCGCTAACGTTAGAAACATTCATCAACGCGCCGTCGTACATGTGCGCGATGGCGTCACATTCTCCTGAAAGTCCAACCTTGAATCAACCACATCAGAAGCAGCATGTCAGGATCAAAGCTGGGGTCCTGCACTCTAATATATAACTGTGGGCAAGTTAGAGGACGGCAAAGTGTAAGATGTGCAATTCAAGCAAGAACATACAGTAGATTTCGTAACTAATATATTATGATGAAATTACACTTTCCATTACAACAATGACTCCCCTGTGTGCAAGGAGAAGAGGCTTGTCTTCTTAGGACTTTGCGCATTGAACCTTAATTTTCGTAGTCAACTTTAATTTGCACTGTGGAAGTTTAAATAAATTTATATATATCTTTTTTACACCTCTTTTATTTTTCTATTGCAATCTATCTAGGATAAAGACAAGTAGAACGGCTATGTGAATCTGTTTTTTTGAGGCACTGACTCTCTTAAAATTGATAGATGATGTTGCATTTTAACTAAACAAAAAAACATATCTTTGACTGTTTTTTTTTTTGGTTAAAAAAACAAAAACAAAAACAGTCAAAGATATGGTTTAAAGAACCCATATTGTGCTTCTTGGGTGTTTCCCTTTCCTTTAGTTAGTATTATATAGCTTTTTCTGTGAGCAAATATCTTTAAAGGGACATATTCTCTCCCACAGAAAACGCTGTTCCTTACCTCCCTGAAACACCTCATCTGAAGTTCAGGGTTTTTTTTCCTGTAACTTGTCTACATCGCTCAGGAACACATGTACAGCTACTTTGCTATGATCTCAAACAACGAATAAGCAGCCTCCTTGCAATACCCCTTAATTTCCTTGATGGAGGTATGCCTTTCTGTCTCTCTATTCTGGGATCTGATGTTACTGTACATGTCAAGTGTTGCCTTGCTTTTGTCAGGCCAGTTCACCAATCAAAGCATAAAATGGAGCATTTCAGTCAGAGGATGAGAAGGTGTTGCAGCAATATGCAATATGAGAAAAATAATGTGTTTTTTTGAACTTTGAAAAGCATGTAAACATATTCTGGTGAACCAAAAGTAATGACAATGTGATTCTGTAAATAGGCACAACATCAGCTCTTTAAGATTCTTTCCCTACAACCCTCACTATTAGGAAAAAGTGGCCTGTATGTAGACACTAATAAAATGCTGAGAAGTGGCAGATGACTCAGTGAACGTATTGTCATGTTTTGAACTCCCAGCTTCTCTCATCTGGATTTTGGTAGAGTGACAGTAGAGGATCACTGTTCAGATTTTGATAAGAAAATCAAAGTAAAGCTGCAAGAGACACAATCCCCTTCCTCCTTCCGGAAAATTACAGCGAAGAACCAAATTCAAGGGAAGTACAGAGTACAATGTAAGATCTCAGTAATAAAGAATAGAGGATAGTGGAAATAACCAGTTAGAGGAGGAAACCTGCTGCAGCCAAGAAGGGTGTTAGAAATAATTATCACCACTGACAAACATTCTGTGTTATGCATTAAAATATTAATGGCAAAGCCTGATATCAGTTCTTCCAAAAACCACAAACCAGTCTCCGTCAAGAAAGGATTCCTAAAGCAAAATTACAAATGCAGAAATAAAAATGCAAAGGGACTAATGAGGGTGTGTACTTCTCAAACGTCAGAGAAAAGGAAAAAAAAAGATAGGCCTTATTCTTACAAACTCAAACTAGGAACAACACAACTGAACCAATCAAATTTCACAGGAGTTCAGGGGTATTTTTTCACATGCTGAGTTTGGACAAGGCCTGGAAGAAAAAAGAAAAAAAAAAAGAAAGGAAGGAAAGTAGGAAGAGAGGAAGTACCTTAGCCCCCACCCCCTCGGACAGTTGCCGGAGCACTAGCACTTGCCTCTCTTCTGAACAGGCGGTAGAAGAAGCCTCTCTTTGGTGGAGGGTTAGGCCGGTTCATGTCCAGGTCGGGGCACAGATTCCCGTCTGTTTCGTAGACGTTGATTTCTTTGAAGCACTCCATCTCGATCATCTGCACAAGAAGATAGATTGAGTTATCCAGCCTTAGACTTTGCATTTCAGAAGTTTGCTTCAACAAAAAGGTCAACGCTCCTCTGCAGGTAGCCGTTTGAGTAACCATCTACGTATTCATGATGTAACTAACTGAATATCTAGATGCATTCACTAACCCGACTTGCAGTTGCATATTATTAGATTTATAAAACACCGCATCTCAGGTCCAGGCTTTTTACTGTTACTTATCTATGTCACTGTGTAACACATTTACAGCTTGTTTGGCACAGTCTCAAAAAAAAGAATAAGCAGCCTCGTCTCAATCCAATTTTATTTCCTTGCTAGGGCTTGCTGCCTCTCTACTTTGAAATCTGAGGTTACTGTACATAACCAATGTTGCCTATCTTTTGTCAGGCCAGTTGAACAATTAGAGCAGGACCTAAACTGGAGTGATTCAGACAAAGAGGAGAAGAGGTGTTGCAGCAGTGTGCAATATGGGAAAAAGATTAAGATAAAAGATAAGACTCTGATTCTGTAAATGAGCATAAAATGGGATCTTTAAGACTCTAAGACCCCTACAGATTTCACTAATAAGAAAAAATGGCCCGTATGTAGCCTGAAAGGCAAAGTGCAGGGCAAAAATACTTGTGGAAATGCTTGGAGGAGGGAGGTGACTCAGTGGACATATTGACATATTATGAACTCCCAGCTTCTCTAATACAGATAATGGAAGATGGATAGTACAGAATCACTTTTTAGATTTTAATAACACCTACATGCCTTCAGAAACTTGACCTGCAATTGCATATTTAGATCTACAACCATTAACTTTTCTCTTAAAGCAATGTACAGATCCTTTATACAGGTTTTCCTATGTGCTGTTTCTGTATATGCTGCAAAACTTAACAATGACATCATCTCGGTGGCCTGTGCACGCAGTACCTCGTTCTGCCACGGGATGGAGACACTGCCTGTGACAAACTTGTGATAGAAGTCATCATCTGTGGGGTCAAGGTTCACGCCTTTGACAGTGGAGAACTGCTCGATGTCCAGGACGTCTTTACAGTACACCGCTCGAGGCTGAAACAGAGAACGAAAACAGAGAAGGAAAGAGATCGACAAGAGAAAGAGGCACAAGTAAATAAGAAGGAAAGAACAACTGAGCAAAGTGAAGTGTTTGGATCGCAGGGGAAAACACTCAACTTGAAATACTTGTATTTTTGCACTGACATTTGAATAACATGGAAATCTTCACAGGCCTGAGGACACTGTGCTGTTCTGTTTTTCTTCAGCGTGGCCCTACTGACCTGAATAACCCAAAATAGAAATGCAGATAACACTATCTGCTTTCAACTATTGATTTAACCTGTCAGGTCAGTCACTCTCTCTCTCACTCACTCTATTTATGACTCTGAAATGCACCGAGTCTCTCTCGGAACAGCTTTGTAATTCCAAGCGAAGAAAATACATTAACACAGCTTACAGTTAAACTGAGTCTGTATTACTCTCCTTATTTGCACATTGAGATTTTTTACAGTGCGACTACATCTATCTGTAGCTCCACGGGAAATATTAGCGATGATTTCCATAAAGTAGAGTGACTTCCCAATGACACTCCCACTTCTCTCCACTGGCTACCACGATAACAAGCTTGTAAGTGTTTGTTTACATGTGACAATGGTATTTCCTGTATACAGATCTGCAGCCCGCCAAGGATTCAGGCTGTGAATTGTGCTGCGAGTTTGCATGTGCAAGTGCAGCTCTTACATCTGGGCTGAAGGGAGGGTCCAGCATGTTGGCCTCCAGCCGTTTGAAGTTTATATTTCTGAAGATGGGGTGCTGCTTGACCTCTATGGCCCCACGACCCTGACATCCCAGCCTTTCCTTGGGGTCCTTGGCCAGGAGCTGCAGGAGAAGAAGGGAAAGAGTTTGAAACAGTCTCTAAAGAGCTGCAAGTTCAAGCTTAAATGACTCAGGCAGGATAATTTAGTGTTTAATATATTTCTCAGTAAAAAGAACATAAACTAGGGCTCAGTTTAAGGCTGTTTCTCTAATAATAAATCACACATAAAGAAGGGGAGGGGGCTTCCTGTGATTCTGGCAGTTTTATGATTAATCCCTCTAGTGAAATGCATACAAAACACACACATGGCTGAGTTTACATGTAATCCTCTTGACTTTATGTACATGACCCTGTATAATCTAATAATACAAATCCATATACTCGGGGGTTAATGCAGCACTATCATGTGTAGAGTTACGGAGCATCTCAGTGAGAACTTCTGGATAATATTACGGCCACACACCACCTACAGTGTAGCAGGCTTATGAAGTGGATGAGGATTGTTTAGTGGTTTGGCTAATAGCAGACGCTCTCGCTGGCCCTGTTGTCACCCTGATGCTGATGGCTTTCACAGTCAACAAACCGACGGCAGCTCACTTTTCACCGCATCTCACACCGACTTTCCAGTTCCTGCTTTGTTTCATTTGTCCTTGCGCAACCCTCATCCAAATTATGTCTACATCAAAAGATTTTCACTCCGCTCTTGACATAACTAACGTCACTTTCCTGATTCGGGCTACGGTAACAGCGATGCCTCTGCATTCTCTCCTTTTCCTTATTATCTTTCTGCCATTTCTTACTGAAACCTTTCTTTTCCCTGCTCCCTCAACTCCTCCTCTCCCTAGGGAGTCTTTAAATCCGCTGAACCATGGGTCAGAATGTTCCACAACGTCACACACCGAAAAAATGTTAAAAAAAAAAAAAAGTCCCGTCACCTCCTGTTCAGAAAGAGAGGAGCTCAGTGGCTCCCTCTTGGAGATTATGTCAGACAGTCGTAAGAAACAACTGATCTCCACAAACGAATCAACATTTATTTATTAATACTAAGAATGCACAATTTTGGACTTTTGTACCCAATATACTGCAATTTTCTTCATATTTTGGATATTTCCTGATATTGATACATGCACATGCATTTTCCACCTAACTGTGGAGAACATCTTGTAGTGAATGAACACATTAACATGCTTGATCTTATCATGATGGCCTTCTGGCAGGTGTAGACATAAATACAATGCTAATTTACATGAATGCTTATTTTGCATTGCATTCACTAAGCAAACAAAGGAAACTACTTCAACTTACATGCAAAACATGCCCTTTTTTTTTGTAGCATCACTGTTTATTTTGGACCAATGTAGATGCTTTATTCGATCAGCTGATCCAATAATGATACCAATATCATCATACATCACTAATTAACACTGAGGGAAATAACACACTATAGATCAGCTCAATGGCTTTTCACAATGCCTTTTTTAGTAAACTATGGTTAAACTTGTGATTTATTTAGACCGCTTTCATCACTTTAAATTCCAACTTTTCCATGTTTAAGATGTAAATAGGCAACATCAGCTTTAGAGGCGATAATGTGTCAATGTTGTGTTCACAGCTTGTTCCACTGCTCCAGCCTGGTGAAACAACAGCCCCTTATTACAGGTTTAAACTTACTTTCTTTAGGGATAAGGTGTATTTAAAGAACACATTTGCATTACAGTTTCCTGTTTCAGTGTAAAATGCAAAAATCTGCTGTATCAAATTTTGGCCTCCTCACAACCTTGAATGGCAGAAGGATGGATATTAGCCAAAATTAGCATCCCGTACAATATGATGATGTTTTCTTGATATAGAATTACAAATTTGCTTTTAAATGATGTCAAATAAATTCAGATTGCCAAGAATATGGTATATTCTTCAGATTCTGCATCTTACAGTAAGAATTTTCAGGAAAAGTGTTTCATTTTAAATTAACCAGAGGCTCCAAATGAACTAAATAATAATTTTAAAAAACTGATGTTAATCTAAAACAGGAAATAATATCATGCTCTTCGCAATGATACAGTGAAAGTGTTTTTTGTAAAACTTCACTCTTCAACTTCTGCTTTTCTTGTAATATTGTGTCTACAAATTGAGTGGCAGAACATAAAAGCTGCTCCTCTATTAAAGACCAAAGCCACTTATATTCATGAAGACAGTAGCTGTAGCAATGCAACCCTGTTTATGTACTTTGAATTTTACACATATTGACCTGAAATCAAATATTATACTGCATTTTTTCCTGCATACTCCTCCCTCCGTGTCCTTATTTTCCACAAGTCTTAAAGAATTTTATTGACTTTCTCTTTTCTTTTCCACCATTCGACTAATCTAACAACCATCTGTCACCTCCGGTTCTCCATCCTCACCTGTCTGCAGATGTCCTTTGCCTCCTCGGAGAATTTATCGGAGTACTCCTCTTGGTCCTCGCGCACTCGTCTGTCCACCTCCTCTCGCTTGACGCGCTCCTTGCGCTTGCGGAAAGGTGACTGGCCCTGGATCATCTCAAAGATCAGGCAGCCCAGCCCCCACCAATCCGGGCTGAAGGTGTAGCTCTCGTTCTGGATCACTTCTGGAGCTGAAGCAGAGGGAAGAGGAGTGAGAGGTGAGGGAAATGACTGAGGGGGTTGAAATCCCAATTTAGGAGACAGTTATTGAAGTGGAGGGAATGATTGAAGTGGTTTGACTAGAAAAATAAGGGGTCAGAAGAGAACATCAGAGGGCTTAAAGGCTAAATTCTTACCCATGTATCCGACAGTGCCCACTCTCCCTCGTATCGTCTCCCCTTCAGGGATCTGAACAGCAAGGCCCAGGTCTGAAATTCGGATGTGTCCTAAAAAAACAAAAGAAAAGAAAAAAAAATGAATAAAGCACCTGAGATAATGTTGAAATGTTCGCTTTTGTAGTAACTTGTAGAAAAATACATTTCTATTCAAGATATCCAGAGTTATGAGAAGCCAACAGAACAAAGGTGAGAGACAGAGTGCCCCAACAATGGTCACATTACACTACATTATACCAAAAGTAGGAAAGAAAGAGAAAAGTAAGAGCTGAAGAGATATGTGGAGGACATTCCTTTATTTCAAAATAAGACCATGTTGGAGAGTAAATGACTCAAGAGGAAAGTGTGGTGTGAAGAACTTGAAAAGATGACTTCTCAGCCAGAGAAAGATGGTGCTTGAACATTACAAATTGAACCGGTTGTTTGTTTTAGACATTGTGAAAAAAGTTACATAAAAAAAAAATAAAAAAATAAAATAACAACTACTATTATCCAGCCTGTGCCCACACAGTAGCACACAACAGGACTAGAATGTAACAAAAAGAAAACAGAATTTGGACATACCACGATCATCCAGAAGGATGTTTTCAGGTTTCAGATCCCTGCAAAAAACAAACATTAAAAATTAAGAAAACATTAGGGAGTAGTTCTTTATATTGTGCTTGTTTAAAAATAGAGCTCATTTGAGAACAAGGATATAACAATTAAAAAAAAAAATCCTGGATAAATATTTGTATTATTGATCAGCTTGTTCTTCTGTTGTCTTTTATTGCCTATGTGCTGTCTGATCTTGAGTTTCTCCAGTCTTTCATGTGATTTAATAGATGGCTGTACATATGTCTTCATTTGCTTTGTGTGTTGTTTTTGTACCAAGCTACATTCAGCATGTTATGATAAGATAAAATAAGCCTTTAATAATCCCACAGTGGGGGAATTTGCAGTGTTACAGCAGCAAAGACAGTGCAAACATTGAAGGAATGTGATATAAAAATAAAAACAAACCAAAATATACATAAGTGCTAACACTAAAAGTAACATTATTGCATGTATTAGTGGTATTGTATGTATGTCTGATGAGTAGAAACTCTGACAAGAGTATTAATATTGCATGGATTGTTTATATTGCACAGATGAACTAAATAGCACATATTCAAGTACATGATGTTGTCCTAGAACATACTGGCGAAGCATTTTAGTATTGTAAAATATTTTTTATTCAACCTGTCTCAAATCTCCTTTACGTCTCACCATTTTAATAAACACATCATCTTTAATTTTTTTTAAAAAAAGCACAACATCAAATTTACTATTTATTATTATCGCTGCAAAATCGGAGAGCTACAGCCCCCAACTACTGCCAACTGCGACGTTTCCTGCAATGCATGCACAGATCAAGTTTATAACCACACGGGCCACGTGTATGTGGGCGCCTGTGTCTCCTCGAAGAACATCAGTGTTTATGTTAGCATTACTCTGAGCCTCCATTGAGCTTGACAGGTGCATTACACCTCAGCGAAACCAGTTCCCCATTAATCCAGTCACACTTCATCATGCAGGACTTTTGTTTCTGCACTCGTCCCACTGTTACACTCCTGCGAAATAAATCTCTTCGTAACGTCAGAGCTGAGACAAATAGTTGGGCATAGAGTTAGTTTATGGATTGTTTCAGACATCATGATTACTGAGGTTTGTCAGTTAGGGATTTGTCTTAAAGTAGTATTCCGCTATTTACTGTCGCACTTTAACAAAGTTAAGGCCAAGACCAAGATGATCAGACTTTAAAAAGCTCTCTCCAGAACCATAAAAGACAGAACACACCTGTTTTTACTGGTGGAGTATTGATTCTAAAGTAAACTGGCTTCTTGTCAGTGGAGTGCTCCTTTAAATGTAGTGGTATTTAGTCAGCTTTAATTGTAGACTGTATTTAAAAGACGGACATATCCTCCTGATCCGAAGTTTTTTAATTTAATTTAATATAACATAAACCAATCAATTACCAAAAATAGCTGGCAATTCATTTAATAGCTGACAAATATTTAAGTTAATCATTACAATAAATAATGGGATTCCAGGACTGATAACTAAAACCCATCCAATATATATTTTGTAACTTAACGATAGTGCGCTTTGCTAGCCAGGCCTCCCCTGAAAACAACTTTTTTTTTTATCTCAAAGGACTTCCTAGTTACAATAAGTTTCAATTAAACAGAAACATCAGCTGTTATTGGCATTACAGATTTGTTGGTATCAGGATTTATTTATGTTGTTTGATGTGCACCTATTAAAAAACTTATCAAACATAATGCAGGAAACAATGCTTGGTGTAATTTAGAATTGGTGTCACTGCATTGTTTGTCCAGCAGAGTGTCTCTATGATTTATAATACTCAGCACTGTCTGCAGCACATGTAGCAGAGCTGAGCAGACTGTGGTGCGGAGGCAAGTCTTCATGGTAAATTGCTAACTAGTTTTTGAAATACACTGATGGAAAGTAAAACAATTAAACACTGACACTATCATTTCCAATTTTCAACATAACTCTAACACACTATATGTATATATGCTGATATTATGCTTGTTTTTCTCCCTTAAAATCCGCATCAGCCCCAAAAAAACCTACTATCTGTGAGGTTCTACTGTAAAACTCACAATATTAGTCCACAGAGACAGAAAAATTCCTAAAGCCTCTATTGTCGACGCAGTAATAACAACATGAATACATTATATAGACGGAAGGTGTTTTTCTTTGCTCGATTCCTCCTGCCTTACCTGTACACTATCCTCTCACGGTGCAGGTCCTCAAGGCCACAGCAGATCTCAGCAGCGTAGAAAATGGCCCTTTGCTCATCAAAGCCTGAGTTGCCCATGTTGTAGATGTGGAACTTTAAGTCACCGCCATTCATTATGGTCAGAACCAGGCACAGCGCATCCTTGGTCTCATAGGCATAAGCTAGACTAACCTGGAGAGGTAGGGTGGGGGAGGGGGGGCAAATTTAAGGTGACAAAAGGAGGTGAGGGTCCAGGCAGGAAGGAAGGATTTGGTGAGAAAGGAGGGAGGAAGAGGGAAGAGAAGTGGTAAGAGACAGAGTGGCTGGAGGAGCATGATTGCTTAATTTGCTTTGTTTAATGCCCCAAATAATCATTCATTATCCCACATGGAACGTCAGGAATGTACACAAAGATAAACAAAGACAGATATCACACATATGGAAAAACATCCTCTCCCTTTAATCCCACCATATATCTCTCTTTTCTCCCCTCATTCCCAGCAGCCTCCACCCCTCCTCTCGTCCCTGTGGGTCAGTGACACATAGTGTATAATGTGTCCATGTGCTGTTGTGTACAAGCAGGATGTTGCTGCCATCAGGAGGAACTCCATCTGCTATGGAGTATGTAGTCAGAGACAGACCACAAGAGGGGATGGGAAATATTCTTATAGGCCAATATATACATGCTGTACCTAAACAAACACACACATATACACTACAGGCCAAAGCAAATAGTCTTTATTGCAGGCCTCCGAAATCCAGTTTATAGTTTAGCAGTGGACGAATCTATTCATCCTGGCACTGCTCAGTGCTGGAATTTCAATAAAATGCACAAACTTTGGGTTTTCCAATAGTCCCCCAAGAACGAAAGAAGCTAGAAGGTAATTACTACAATCAGGCTGTTTAGATTTTTTAATGGTTTATATTTATGCAGCTAGACCTCTCTCTTTTTTTTTTTTTTTTTAAACTTATTTTTACTTATTTATTTACCTATTTTCCCTCTTTTCCTATACCCTCTACATTCCTTAGCCTTAATGGCATCATTTATTTTATTCTCATAACTTAAAGACAGCTATATAATTGTACAAAAAATGTCCACTAATGGCAGACATCTGTTAATTAGAGCTTAATTTCATTTTTTTCTGACAGGCAATACTTTTGCAATATGTTTTGCTAATTATTTTTTAAAGTCAAGCTTCAGTTCAATATTCATTGAGTTATATATTTGGAACATGTGATGCAGAAATACCACAGGAGATATCATCAAATGTGGGAGATTGACACAACAGTTTAAACCTTGGCTCAAGTGCAATACATAATGCTAAATTAATAAAATTGCAGAATTAAAAAATAAAAAATAAAGCCCTTATTCTCTAAAGGTGTGCACATTAGCTTTGCCCCTCTATGGTGTTTGGTTGTCAGAGGTAACAGAAAGCAAGTTTTAATCCTGCTCAAATGTTCTTCAATCATATGTATTTAAATCAAGACTCAAATCACTATTTGCGTAATTCTATGACCAAATAATTTACCTTTATGTTTATATTGAAAAACATATATATATCTTTTTGGAAAAAAACATAACACTTTTAAACCATAAAACCTTGCGGCAGATTTAAAATGCATATTATCTATTAATATTGAAAACCCATTTTGCCCCACTGGCAACACTTGTTGCCAAAGTGTATCACTGTCATTTTCTATTCACAATCAAAAAAATCTCCAAGGAACTAAAGCAATTTTTTCCACTTATATGCTAGTAGACAACAACTAAAACATATTTATAATTATTTAATCATTCAAGTCTCTAGAGTAACCCTCCCCCTAAAAAATTGTACCTGGGACAAGTATTTTTTTTGTTCATGGGCTTATTTCTGTGAGTGTGCAGTGGGCACATAGCTTGTCGCTAACTATATGGGTATTTGAGAATATGTGGGTAGAATATGCAGAATACGTAGGTTATCTATTTCATGTGCATTGCATTTCTGTGACATAGAAATGATTATTTCTGTTCTGTTTTCGATTGGCAGCGTGAATTCGGTGTTTGAAACCTTTCGTTGTTTTGTGTTGGAGATTGTTTTTATATCATACAGACTTGGTCTGAGATGTATATCTGATGCAAAGGTTATTTATGAAAAAAGAAACCAGTTCAAATTGTTTGTTGTTTTGAATTTTACACAGAGGGAACCAAGGTCTGAACCATGATCATTAGCTACCTTCCTGGGATGATAATATCCATTGGTATCCATGTACAGGTTTACATTTTTTTTGTTTTACACCCCCCACCCCTTCCATCTTTTTGTTATTATTTATTATGACTATATTACTATTTTGTTATTACTATATTATTATTATTGTTTCTGTATCATCATTAGGTAACATTTGACCTAGTGACAAGCTGTGTGAATACTGGCAACAATTGTTGTCATAAAAATGTTATTTTCTTCAAAACAAAGTACAAAATGGAAAAAAAATAAAAAAAATAAAAAATACATCACACGATTCAGAGTTACGCAACTGATAAAAGTATATGCCTTACAACTCCGAAAAAAATCTGGGCATAAATGGATTAAAAACCAACCCAGCAAAAATGACAATTTATCAGATCAAGAAAGTGAGAGACATCTAATTTTCAACTTTTGTCAGAAACCCTGACCAAATCCTTGCTTAAAACTGAGATCTTTCATCAAAATCATTTTATTCTACATATCAAACCAAAAAAATGGCAAAAATAAACTACTTGCTCAAACAAAATTTGTAAAAAAGAAAAAAAAGAAAAAAAAAAGAAAAAAAAATCAAAAAATTGTGTTCCTCATTGCAATTACAAAGCAATTAGTGACTCAGCTGCAACCAACAGTCATGTGACATAAATTCAGGGATTTTTAGCTGAATACATCAGCAGTAGTGCAGTATTTTTTCATTGTAACATCTTAACACTTGATGTATTTTGGCATCATAGGTTTGATATGCTGCACAAATGACATGTTTGAGTTCTCTCTACTTCTAGCCATGGTTGTGCTGTTTCCATAGAGGTGCAGGACTTCATATTATAGTGAAAATTGAGCCTACAGTGAGCAAAAACAAAAAAATGCTTTGTGTTTAGAGGGTTAAACTATAAATCGGACTTATTTTGCATGAAAACTTGATCATTTTGGCACCAGTATAAACACAATTTAAAACGACAGTGAGCTAAATCTCCATCCAAGCACAGTGGCTCTACCTCATTCTCAGCTGCTGCAGACTTCAGAGCAGGGTCACCGTGCCCTGTGTGTCAGATACACGTATACACACCCACACACCGAATACATGGATGGGTTACTGGTTAAAACACACGGTAAAGCTAACACTAATAGTATGCACTGAGCACAAAAAGGTACAGAAGAATAGCGAGAGAGAGAGAAATGAGGGGTTTGAGAGAGCACTTGACTCTTCTCCTTGCTACTGCTGTTTGGTCAGTGTTGCTAGGCAACAGAGCTGCTCTCGTAGGTAGAGAGGCACATGAAGAGTCATCAGTTCTGCCTGCAGCACCGACAACGAACACACACACACAGAATCATGTGCCAATCCCAGGTGACAAGAGCTGCAAGTCTGAGGTTCTGTAACGAGCCCACTCCAGCCTGTATACGTGTGTGTGTGTGTGTGTGTGTGTGTGTGTGTGCGTACATGCCCATACACATGCTTCTGCCATGACTCACTGAAAACAAGGATGCGCAACATAGCTCACGCTGCATCAGAAACCAATTAATGCAATACATAGTACGACTGGAACACAACCATTAGATTTAAACGGACGACACTGAGACTCCGAGGCTCTGCTCAGGCACAGTCCAGGTTACTGTACTACAGATCGATATCACAGGTCTGTCACAGTTAAACAGTGACACAGTGTTCCACAGTACACATACATAGTACACAGTGTACACAGACCTACAGAGCAGACATTTACATGCAGTCATTCCTCGCTATGTTCCAAGACTGTTAAATGAGCACTTGCTGTAATTTTGTTGTCTTTGGAACAATCAGTTTTTTTAAGGAAACGCAACGCTGAGCCAAAGCTAAGCTTTCTTTTCCTGCCCGAGTACCTGAGATGTGTTTGTGCGTACAGTTGGATGAAATGGAAAGAGAAGCACACATCACCAGTTTTCCAATTGCGTTTGAGTCCTGATGTCAACACACAGTAGTTAAGCAGCATGAAAACACGAGTATTTCCATTTTTATATTCAAGAAGTGCTGAGAGGAGAATAAAGACAATCAGAGAGACACATCAGGTACATTTGTACAGTTGCACGCAGTACGAGGTAAGAGGAGGGAAGATGGATCATATTGTAAAATGTACAAATGCCAAATCCTGCACCTCATTTTTAGTCTTTTTGTTTCTGTAAGATCGTGAACTGTTCCTATAACACATCATCTCACATGTGAATCATGACAGCTGCAGATTTCTCCCTCAGTGCTTCGGTGCAGCATGGAAGAAATGAAAAGCTAGGTGACTCCCTAAAAAGCCTTCAAGGTTGACAATATCGTGCCAGCCAAAAACCACCGCTTACTCATGACTACGGCTCAATTTATAGAAATCCTCCATAGGAAAATCAGCCAAGAGCAACGCCACCATTAAGAGCTGGAGGCACAGTGGTACAGTGGCAGGGTAATGATTTTCTTTTTTCTTTTTCTTTTTTTCTGGGTTGGCACACGCTCAGAGCAAGGACACTGTACTACTTTATTCCTCATGCAGTTGCTCTGCTGAAATGTAATTTGTGCTTCAAATTTCTATGAAAAATTCACATGTATGACAAATTGCACATATCTAAACACCACAGACCTACGTTTCCACATCTGAACATGACTAATAGCAGTTGTTCCTTGAATTTAGATTACAAGGATTTGGATTACAAGGAAAAGCAGTTTTGATACCATTTCACAATTAAGAGCTTCCAATGCTGTTGTGAAACTGTTTCATATTGTTCCTCTGATTGTTGCTTCCTCAGAACTTCTAGTTCCTTATATTTCATATTTGATTAATACTGTGACAACTGAATTCCAGTCACATGGTAAGGACACAGAAGATTTTTTTAAAAGACACAGTGACTTCATTTTCAGTTGATTGTGTGTAGAATGTGAGAATCTTAAAGTCGTCCATTAGTGGAGTCAAGAAACAGTACCAAGTTAAAAAGAGTGTGATCCAGGTAGGTGTACAGGTGCTCGTCTGTCTCAAATACTCACACAAATATAGAACTATCAATCTGAGCATGCATGCATATGTAGAACACTATCAAGCAAACAGCCAGTAATAACTGACACCATGGAGTAGTAGTTAGTCATTAGGCAGTACAGACCAACACAGGTAGTTTGTGTTCTGAATGATTTCATTCACTTACTAGTGCCGAGCAAATTAAGAAAAAACTGCATTGTGTGCAGAGGCCAAGCTCATCTACTTGGCTAGGTGATGAAAACATAACAACTAATGGTTTCCTGCAGGGATTGTGAAAGCAGCACAAGTTGTCCAACTTTAACAGCTGGCTTTGTAATGCATCTTTCCAGATGCATAACCAATTAAAAAAAACATGTTCAAATGACTAAATGATAAATGCTGGGATGTTTTACTGGCTTTTCACGTTTACTAGTTTAGGTTAGCTATGTAGAAAAAATATTTTCAGTTCAAAGCTTACCAGCAGCTACTGGCAACTTCTAAGGTCAACTGTTTCCTTGCGTGCAACTCAATGCAAGAGTTGATGTTGTGAATCAATCAGTACATCTTGTTAAACCCTAAAGCAGTTTCTGGGAATTTTTGGCTCATTTTTTCGCACTGTGGGCTCAATTTTCACTACAATTTAAAGTCCTCTATCTCTATTGAAACAGCACAACCATGGCGAGAAGCAGCGTGAACTCAAAGATGTCATTTGTGCAGGATATCAGAATTATGATGCCATAAAATGCCATAAAAGTGCCCTAAGGTGGTACTAATACTGGAAAAACAGGTGGCTCTAAATACTATAGATATTTACAACATATATTTTTAAGTTGTTTCAACAGTTTTCTCCTACCTGTTCTATGTGAACACAGCCTGCAATTCAGCCAAAAACTCACAGAATTTTTGATATGCGACTGTTGGACACAGCAGAAAAGTTTTGTTCTTTATAAGGATCTGGTTTGAGAAAATGATTCATTTTGGGCAGATTTTTAAAGGAGACATGTAGAATGAAGTGATTTTGATTGAATATCATATTTTGAAGTTTAGATTTGAAGTTTAATGACACAACGGTGCATGAAAGATAAATACTTTATGAAGTTAAAAATCTGACAATTCTTTCTATTTCTGGCTCTGACAGATGGTGTACATTTGGTGATTTGGGGGTTTTGGGGTTCAGTTTTGGGATTGCATGATATATGTTTTATTGATTATTGGATCTTCAAGCTCTTCAAAGATGTATATGAATTTAAACCACAATATGAGAACTGTAAATATTCTATTTTTCACTTGGAGAAGAATCATTTTGGTGTGCTCTGGCAGCACTACACCTCCGTACATATATTTGAGTTTTAAACACCACAGCATCAACGCAGAAAATCTTCATTAAAAACAGCATTGAAACAACACAGATATCAGTCAAATTTATGAACACATCGACAGATAATCGAAGGCTGCCAATATGCTCCAAACAAAATTAAAACTGGCATGTTTGCAATACAGGAGGTTTGTCCTATTGCTGCAGACCAGCTGGATTTGTCAAAATGTTTGCACATCCTGACTAAGTGCTCCGCAGTTTGCCGTCACCTGCCACTGGTCAATAATATCATGTGCCTCCTCCCCCCCTCGTAGTTTTTATCTCATTGTGTCTCTTTCCACAGTGACTCAGTAGCTCATTAAACAAACAGAAGACGAGCTGCAGCGACTGTCTGTAACAGCTGACTGACAGCCTTTGCAAACATGCCTTTTAAATTTCATTTGCAGGATCCCGGAGCCACAACCAACAATTCTCTCCCAGCATGCATGCACACTCGCTTGCTCACTCATGCACACAGACAGACAAAAACAAGGTACAATTCTGTTGAAAGGTTGAATAAGAAAAAGGTAGTACTTACTACAAAACTACTGTTAACTTTTTCTAAAATGCGTTTTTCGTTTAGTGCCATTGCTTCACCTTTTCTTTTCTTCACTCGTTTCTTTTCCAGCTTTTTACAGGCGTACATCTTACCGGTGGCACGTACTTGGCAGGCACAAACCTGGAAAACAAGCAGCGAGGAAACGTGATCAAACACACATGCACATAAAAAAAAAAAAAAAAAAAAAAGCACACGCTTTAAAAACTATAACTAATGGAAGTTAATATGTCAGAGAACAGATTTCTCCACCCAGCATCACTGGAGATGCAAACATCACTCCATTAGGTAACTCTTAAAGGTTACTTAAGCAGCTTAAATCATTACCCAAAGTTAATAATGAAAATAAACACAACTTTTTAACTACAACTCTAAGCATTATGTCCTGATTGCAGTGACACTTACCTCGCCAAATCCACCTTTTCCAAGTACTCTATAATGTCTGAAGGTATTTTTGGTTACTGGTTGCCTGCAGGGATGGAAAGAGGAATAAGAGATGGAGATACAGACAGAGAGAAAAGATAAAGAGGGACAAAATAGAGAGGAGACATGAAATAACTGATAGTTTATGTCATTCTCACAGACCATGTGAGGTTGCAGACAGAGTAATGGTCTAATATATTATTAATCCACCCTGATGACTGCTGTTTCCACCCTGCTCTGGTTTCCCAGCCATTATGCAAAGCATCATCAATTATTAACCACTCACACAGAAATACTGATTGGCAGAAGCACCTTTGTGTTTTGGTGCAAACACTGCTCCCTGTACTCGTCTGTATGTACGATAATGTTTACTTCTTGTTGTTGTAAGTATTTCTTTTGCCATTTTTATTAGCTGTTTTCACTGCCAGTAGTTTAAAAGCGAGAGCGCTGCCCTGAGCAAACACGCAGAGTGAAGGCCGAACAGGGAATATTCAATGCATATAAGCTCACAGGTGTCAGCTTTATGTAAGAAAACAGAACGGTTTTGCATGTTTGCTTTACTAAGAGTGTGTAATCTGCAGTGACTACCCACCTCTCCAACCATTTCCACTGCAGGAAGCGAGAGAAGTACATGGACTCCTGGTAGGAGGAAAATGGAGCTCCACTCAGATAATCACGAACTATTCTGTAGGGAGGGAGGGAGAAAGAGCGATGGTGATCATTTTAATAACATAATAAAGATGGAACAATGTACATGTCACGTGTGCCACAAAAGAATTTTTTAAAATACACAAGCGCATGCAGGATTTTTAGCCTGGGCTTCCCCCTTCACAGAATGCCTTTTAACCCTTTACAATACCTACAAAATACATACTTTAAATTGACCACCGCCTGAATTACATTTGTTTTAGCACATCTGTGAGTTTGCATGTGTGTGTGTGTGTTTGGTCATTGCTGGCTTTGCTACTGTTCAAAGCCACTCACAGTGGAAAGACGGAAAGAAGTCGGTGCCGATACACCGCCGTGAAAAATGAAAAATGCTTTTGAACAGAGACATTCCACTCAGCTTGACCAGAAAGCAGGAGATTTTGGGGAAAGCGTGTTTTTTTTTTTTGTTTTTGTTTTTTTTACAGAGCGGAACATCTAATCTCACCTTGCCCAGCACGTGAAAGTGGGTGTGAGTCTTTCCAAATCTATCCGATTATATCATATACACAGACAAAAACACCCACAAAAACTCATTTCTCTGCGGGGTCGTGAAAGGGCACAGTGTCCTGACCGCACGTCAAGCGTCAGTCCACTGAGAGTTGTTAGAACATGACTCTTTGACATGTCAGCCTCATATATTAGGGTCCTTTTTATCTGCTCTCACCACAGATGTTGTTTGACTTAAACAC
Source organism: Stegastes partitus (assembly GCF_000690725.1). Classification (NCBI taxonomy): domain Eukaryota; kingdom Metazoa; phylum Chordata; class Actinopteri; family Pomacentridae; genus Stegastes; species Stegastes partitus. Next base: position 162,771 of record NW_007577841.1, on the reverse strand, counting down.
TGTGTTCTCCTTTAACACCCGCGTACCAAACAGTCACAAGCTGAACTACCAGATTTACAGTTTTTTCAAGGTTTGAGATTTAAACAATAAAAAAATAAAAATGAGTACAAGTCAGTAAACATGATGTGGTTACCATAGCACCTTAAAAATCTACTGTCCTTGCTTTTTTCTTTTTTCAGATAACACATGTAACCAGACAGTAAGGTCAGATGCCAGATGAGTCGGTTCAGCGGCTTCTTTACTGTCATCCTGCTGTGTGAATGCATCAAGAGGAAGCTTAAAGGCGCAGTACGCAATTCTAATCCAATCCTTTTAGTCAAATTCATGGTCTGCTAGCTGTTTGTTCCATTGGTTCTGTAAATGGAAAACAAAGAAAGCAGCTCAGACTGATCCACACAACACTATTCCTGCGTCTTCTAAATATCAACTCTGTTTCTCCAGAATGTCAGAATCTACCTTTAACTGGTCACATAATAATGTGGACATTTTAATATTGTTAAATTGTACTAATTGCATTGTCCATTAAAGATGTATTGTAGCAATCAACAACAGTATGGTTACAACACAAGAATAAGTTAACAGTTGAGCCATTGGCTTTAACAATCCTATTAAGATCCCAAAGAAAACTTCTTTCAGTACCCCTGTAGCTTGATCTCATTACTCTACAGCTCCTTTCAGACTTGCACTCCTTTCCGTGAATGTCTCAACTTCATGTCTGAATCAGCATCCTACTCATTTTTCAGTTGAAGTTGCGACAACAATCTCACTCGGTTGGTAAGATTAGCCAGTAAACTATACTCGGTTGGCAAAGTGACATTCTCGTATTAATTTCATCACATCTTAAATCTGAACTGCATGCAGTTGCATCACCTCATAAACACGCACAAGATCACAACATATTTTAAGTTTTATGAAGCGATTTGGCAAAGGCAGCACCAATATCGGTCCAAAAACATTACACAAAGCTCAAAAGACAGTTTGTAGCCATAAACATGAAACACCTTTCTCATTTACTTTGCCCTTCTATTTCGCATCTATAAAAAACTGAAATGTCCATAAAAGTGAAGCTTCACTGAACTGAAAACAGACACAACAGGTCAGATTAATGACAATTACAAAGCATTAACGGGAGCTAAAGTGCAGTTTGTCGCTTCCAGTTGTTTGTGAGTCTTTCCTCTGAGTTTATTAAATACCTGCAGCATCAAACAGCAGCAGGATCCATTTGAGCGTCTCCAGAGTTGCACACATTTACTCACGTCGCACAGCAGGTCAACATTACTAATTACTTAGAATTATAAATAATCCCTAATATGGAGGCAGGATCAATTAGGATCAAATGTTCCTTCACCTCAGACAGATGAGCTGTCACAGAGTCACAGTTTATCAGTTGAGGTTAAATCACTCAGGTTGAGTCCTGAGCTCCATCAGTGTTGTCAGGATATTTTTATTTTTACTATTGGTAAAGTAGTAGTTAGGCTATCATCATACACAGATGGGGGTTGTTAGTGCTGAGAAAAATCATAAATAAACTGCACTTTTAGTTATTTAGACATAGTTTAGAAATAGTCCGTTGTTTATTAGTGCATAATTATGAGTTATACATAAAGTCATGTACTATCTATTTCACATGTATGACAATTATAATAAAAATGACCCATGTCTGAATGACAGATTCCGACAATTCAACAGATTTATGAAACCAGCAATGTTACATATCCTACGTCTGATGAGGAATTAAGGAAAAGGGATTTAAAACCTGGAAGCAGTTGGGGATTCGCTCAACTCTACACCTCAACATACTGCAAAATTATCAGACGCGGGACCACGGAAAGTTTCTAAGAGTTAAGAGAACTGCAATCATCTCCGATGCAGAACCCTTGTGAGGTAAGCTGGGCTATTCCTGAACAAATAATAAACATCGTGCTGGCACTGCTTTGACGACTGCCGACCAGCGTAATCACCATCCCCTCTACCGGCTGACAACACGCGACTACAAACCAAAGTTACAGCAGATGTTCCTTTCCTCTAGCACCCAAATGTTCGAAGAGATGCACATATTTGGCCTGGAGATTTTCCCTGACCATATTTTAAAATTACTTCATCACTAAGGAGGACGAGGAAAAGCTGCCTGTGGTTACCAACAGCGCTGGAGTAGCTGTTCTTGGCAAAAGGCTCGAGAGTCGAGAATTTCCACAAGGGAAGCACCCTCTGCTGTGTAAAAGAAGAGTTATGTCATTATGGGACCCGGTTGCTCTCTACATGAGATGAATGACCATCTATCCTGATAAAATCTCAGCTCTTTGCAGAAGGAGTGTAGCGTCAACAGGATTTTGTCAATCTGTCCTTTGTTGTTTCTGAGCATAGAGGAGTTTGCACTAAAATCATGTACATCAAACTTCTAATAACAGTAATTAAAGTCCCCTGTAAACTGCCATTTTCCCTCCATACAAAGAATACCTTTGTTTTTATTTAAGTATTAAGAGCAGCATACTTTTCCCTCCGTATCAAATTCTTACTTAGTTCTGTCATTAAAGAAAGGAATGGCGAAATAATGAAATAATATTGAAAATAAGGTTCAGATTCTCATCCATGTTCAATTATCAGATCAACGGGTTTCAAAGATGCTTCAGGAAGGCAGGAGCCAAGCAGTGCCTGGCGTGGAGCAGAGCGGCAGATAGACATCACTGGAAGTAGAAATAAAGCCAGCTACAATATGGCTTTTGTTACACAAAGGGAGCGAGAGAGGAAAAGAAAGGGGAAAGAAAAATCAGCTAGAGAGACCTTTTGTCAAGACCGGCGCTGCACAAAACACCACGATACACAGAAACCAAAAAGGGCCACGCTCTACTCTTACTATGACATAACCGTATGTTCCACTGCAGCACAAGAAAATCCATGAGTGAGCTAATACATTTCTGTTGGTGGGAGTGCAGCTCTGCCAAAAGTCACGTTTCCACGTGCAGCACCATGCTTTCCTACAGGCTTTCCCCTCCGAGAAAAAAGAAAGTGAGTAAGCCCTCGGTCAGAATTACACATCGGAATAAAAAGAATTAAATAACATTAAAATTGCATGACGGAATAATAAAAATAAAAAATGATAGTGGAAGGAAGGAGTGATGACCAAACTTGGACAGGAATCCCATTGAAAAACATCTGCAAGGCTGCAACACGTGCCTGCGCAGCTGTGTTTTCGCCGTTTCTCGCTTTTACGCTCTCTTTCCATATTCTCTCCTCAGTTTTTCCCAAATTCTCCTTTCATTACTCTCTGTGGATTACCCCCTCCTCCCCCCCATGCTGTGCTTTCTGCTGGCATATCACTTCTTCGCTTGCTCAGTTTTTAATCCAGTCAAGAAATCTGAATGGAGCAGATGGTGTGCTTCCCACATCGACAAAGTGTGGAGCATAATGTCATGGTCTTCCTCTCTGTCGCAGCACTTCCCTGCCCTCCTCGGCGCCCTTTTCGGTGTTAAAATAGAGACGCATGCAGAAGGGAAGGAAACCGACCCAACGGACCGTGACCTGAGATGTCAAACGGAGGGGGACAGGTGTGTGTGTGTGTTGTGCTCATCTTAACCACAACCCCTTTCCAGTTTCATGCAAACACAAACCACATTGCCCTACTCAGCCTCCTTCGACCGCTGTCTCTTTCCTTCTCACACACACCTCCTGCTGTGCCTCTGCACTGCTCACTTTGTTTCTCAGCCTCGAGCGAATCTTCCCAACACATGGAAAATTAAAATATGTGAACAAGCTTAAGATAAACTCTGGGAAACTTCAGAGAAAAATGCAACGCTGCCTCGCAAACGTCTGACAAACGATTCATCTGTCCCTCACAGCCACTAGAACTCGTGAACTAAAGCTTCTGAGCCATATGGGTTATTGATTTTATACGTCCAACAGCTCTCTGGATGTGTTTTGCCAAAAACAAGAGTGCAAGCTGAGGACACAACTGAGTGTTTTCCCGACTATGATTCCCACTTCTCCCTTGTTCCTTCTCAGAGATTCCGGTATTCCCCGCGGAGGCTCAAGTGAATCAGAGGTTGGTCACAGCGTTTCCAGACCAAATCCGTCTGCCTGTGTGGCTGCAAGCTGAGACTTCGCAGAAATTCAGCTTTTTCCAGGACTGAGGAAACATGGGCCTGTTTTTATTGAAGCCGACTGATTTATAGAGTGCTGTGTTGTACATCTTGTACGTTCACCTGATATATTTATGTCATATGTTCTCCTTCTGTGGTTGTAGGGTAATGCTATACAGATCCTGGATAATCATTTCGGCAAAATAAATCAAAATCCACTGTGTGGCACAGCAACTTCCCAGGAGGGATGGTAAAGGAGAGTTGTGAAAAACTAGTTCCAAAACTTAGAGCACAGTTATCCCCCAATAGCAGCAACCCACAACAACAATAAGAATGAAAATATCTGCCAATATCCAGAGTCAGAACCCTGAGTTACATGTCACATCTGTCAATTCACTGATCATTTTTTCACACAACTCAGAAGCATCTTCTTTAAAAGTATTTTGGTGTATTCTTGTCTGTTAAACTGACTTTTCATGCAGGTTTTATCCTCTTGATGCTTATTCCATTGTTAGACATTTGCTGGTTTAGATTGTTACCGGTGTTGAGGCCGTCACTCCAACAAAGTAATGTATTACACATTCAATTTAGTTTTTTAAGAAAGTATTTTAGTACTTTACTTCCTTACTCTCTGTGGTTACATTACTTTTGTGTTACTGCACAACATCTACTGTGATGCACTGTCACATAATTACTGGAAACAACATCATGTGAAACCTAAATAAGACAACATATCACAAATGCAAATCATAATAAGAAGGATATATTCAAGGCCACTTCCTGTAACTACAAAGCAGATAGATTTGTTGGTGGAAACCATTTCACAGAAAAGCGTCACAGCAAGAACATAGCTCAATTGTGTGTCTAAAAAAATCACGGTGACAGTGACAGTAGGATATACCGCTTCAGAATCAACGGAGTAAATGTAACATAATTAGTGAATTTAATAACAGTGATGCATTACAATACTGCAGTAATGTGATTACAGTTACCCCTAAAACTGCCGCCAGCCTATTCAAGCACAGCCAACGGTGATGTAAAGACAGTAAACTAAATATTTTTAGTCTCTGGCCAACTTTAATTTACTCACATCACAGTTAAACAGTCCAATGATACATGCTCATAGGATCCATCATTTCTACGCTTCCCATTCACTGTCTATGTAAGCATAAAATTAAGCACTAGGCTACTTTATGCAAATCGGAGGCACCAGATCTCCACTTTTCCACTTTTTAAACTAACTGTTGCTGATCTCAAATGAAGACAAAATCATCAACTTGCATGGCTTATTTCACTCTGCAGATGTTTGCAGAAGCACATCCTGGTGAACTGTTTTCATTATAGGACAGAACATTTACAAACAAGCCTCAACGTTGGTCCGGTTTGATATCCGGAAGCCTACAAGTGAAGTGTTCATCTGATAGGGTGCAGGCAGTTTTCACACAGATGTTGGAGAATGCAGCCTGGATCAGAGAACGTGTCAATCATGTACGCCCATCGTGCAATTGCGATTCCTAAACTGGATTATATTTTGTGTATCCCAGTCCCCTGGCTGTTCCAATTTGTTTTGCTTTTGTCCTGTGTTACTTGTGTCATGTTTGATTTTATAATACTTGTAACATTATGTATTATATTGGTATTCAATTCTGCCACGAAAAGGAGATTTTTCTTCCTGGTTAAATAAAGCTTCAAAAAAAACACTGGGACGCGGTGCAACCCTTCACGTCCCAGAACGCCTTTGTGGACACATTCCATAAATCTACTTTAATTAATCTGAGAGCGAACACAAGAACCAGTGACATCTAACAAAGAACTTCAGCTAATCAATCAGCACACGGACCGGTGGCAGGCAGTCAGAGTAATTAACAGCTGAAACTTTAATTAATCAAAAACAGCACAGCAGAGAAGAAGGAAGTATAATGCACCGACACTTTAAAATAATTATGATTGCATTTGTCGTTCCATTTCACTGTATATCATGCAGCCGCAGTTGAAGGGCAGCAGAAACCGACTGTGACAGAGTTAAATCATCGGGGTAATACAAAGTTACGTGGAGGCCCGCGCATGTGTGTGCATATGTGCAATGAGAAGTACATTTGGGGGTAATAATCCCAGGTCTGTTTGCTTCTCCTGGCTCTCAGTGCAGGAAGCAGAAACACCTGCACGAGCGTGTGTGTGTGTGTGTGTGTGTGTGTGTGTGTGTGTGTGTGTTTGTAAACCTGTGTTTGTGTGTGTGTGGGGAACACTGAGGTGGCTGTTGTTTTCATGCCAAGCATCCGGATGCTCTCTCTGCCCACTGCTCTTTTTCACTCGCCTCCACTGTGCATGCATGCATGTGTTTATGTGTGTGTGTAGTACTCCATTCCAGGTGCCAGCTGCCTCATCACGACCAGTGACAGGGCGGACCAGTCTACAAACACACATTTACTTTCTGAAGGAACAAGATTGTATTGGTGCCACTGCACTCTGACAGCCAGACTCAATCATAAATTTAAAATAAATAAAATAAAACAACTCAGTCTATAGGCTCTGCGTTAATGTTTCACTGACCGTCTGCAACTAGTTCCAGCAGGTTGGATTTAAAGACTTACTTGGTGCAATCATTGAAGAGCTCCTTACACGGACTCTGCTCCAACCTCTCCCGGCACCCGGCGACGACATCCTGGGGAATGTCAGGCAGATGGGCTGCCGACTTGAGAGTTAAAGAGACACAGAAACGGAGTGTGAGGCAGACAGACGAAGAGAGAGAGAGCGGTGGAATATGGCTGTAGACTGTCAGAGATCATTAAACAGATCAAAACCAGAGTCAGAACTCATCTATTTCTGCCTCTGAACCGCTGCGGTCTTGCCTGGACTGTCACACTTTACCTGTTCGGACTGGTTCTAACACAAACTTTCATTGAAGTTGTGAGAATGTTAGCTCCACAGAGCACCAAAGGACTGGAAGCTTAAAAATAAACATTTTGGTGTTCCTCTTCCTTGCAATACCTTGCTTGGCTCCTTTATTGTTTAGAGTCACTACATCTCAAATGATCCCATTTTTAGAACAATTTCAGCTTGACCATCTCTGATTTGCCTACATTTTTATAGCATAAAATATGGATATTTATGAAGATATTTATGACTTTTTTCCTTGACATATCAAATAGTTGCCAAAATAAAAATCTTTTAAAGATTTCCAGTCAACCCTATTAAAGATTAAAGCCTGACATGTTATTTCTCATTATGTCATTGATTTAGAATCTAAAATATTAGCCAAGTAGATCAATTAATCTCTGATTGTGGGTGAGCTGGAATCTGAAATATATGGACGCTGTCATGAAAAGTCTATCTTTGAGCACATTATTTTCAAATTATTTAAAAAAAAAAAAAAGACATAAAAGTGATGTCTTCTTAACCCCATGTAGTTGAATGTCACAATAACAAAAAACAAAACATATAGAATATTTTTAATATGAACTATGTAGGCTTTGTGGGAATATTCGTCATTTTTAGACCCCACTTTGTAGGTATTAACCTTGCTTTGGAGGAGACTCGTCATGTAGTTTTGTATATTTTCTTAGGAATTATCCCTGCATTAGGTCATTCAGATGACATCAGCGTAATATAAACAAATTCATAAATCTGTTGGGATCGTGGGATTTTTCTTGTGGGAAATGTTCATGCCTTGACATATATTTAATGGTAATCTGATGTACTCATGTGAGAATAACTTCAGTGGTAAACATATTTTCATCATGATCATTGTGGAAACTGTCTAATAGAATTAAAACGGAATTTCTTGTTTTTTGTTCCATTGGGATTAAACTTCAAGACCAAAGTCACAAGTGTGAGTACACGTATATTTATAGTAACTGCTGAGGAGTTTACCTTAAAGCATATCTTCCTTCTAGAATATGAATTCATTAAGTGTAATAAACAAGGTAACAATTCACTGTGTTTCTCCAGCCAGAGTCCAAAAATGAAAAATATGCCTATATTACCAATATATTATACCAATATATTTTGGAGAACTATTTTGCAATTCTACATCTTATTTCTTCTTGTATTAGGCTGTCTAACAATATTTTAGTTTTTGTGGTAAAACTTGTCAAATCTTCTCAATCGGTTATGAAAGTTCAACAAAAATAACTTTTTTAAAATTATTATTATGACCAAGTATTTCATGTCATAAAGCATTCATCAAGTTTGGTTTTTTTAATTATTTTTTTTATTGTGACATGCAGCTAGACACGTTTCAGAAAATATCACTTCTGCATTATCATTTTTTTTTTTTGTTATGTGAGCTCAAAGGAACGACTTTTCATGACTGTATTTTTTTTCCAACTCACCCACAATCAGAGACAATTGAATCTATTTATCTAATATTGCAGATTCTGAATCAACGACATGGTGACAAATAACAGTGAAAATTTCAGGCTTTTATCTTTAATAGGTCCTGAGAAACTGTCATACACACACGGCATCACATGTCAATATGCGAAGAAAAAAAAAGTGCAGAAATTTATCTTTAAAAGCATTTGATATATTAAGCTAAAATGTTTTAAATCCATACTTTACGATAAAAAAAGAAACAAATCAGAGATGGTCAAGCAAAAATCTTCTGATGATTGAAGATGGAATAACCCTATAGCTCTGTATGCATCATTCTTTTTATGATAAATGACGTCCATTTAAAGCCTCAAACAATTATGCTCATTAATCAGTTAAGAGAAACACAACAAGGGTGTAAACACGTCACATACTCAAGTAACCCATAACACAGGTGTTATACATTATTGGTTTTATATCATGGATAAAGTCCATCTCAAATCCTAGATGATACATCACTGAATCACTAAATATGTTGTTAGAATTTCATTAAAGTCATAACAAAAGTAAGCAAAGCAATAAACCCATGTAGCTAACTGACACTTTTTAATGGATTTAAGAAAATTCAATGAGGTGATCATTAACTGGAATATCTAACATGCCTTCCTTCATATTATCTCAGAATAATACCAAAATAAATTATGACCATGTCAGTCAGCTCTGTAATAAAGGAAGCATGTTTGTGCTTCTTACCCCGTTATTAAAGTATGTGTCTAAAACATTCAATCCATTGTCCCTCCTCTTCTCATCAGGAGCTAGCTGGTACATGGCCTACGAGAGAAAAACACAAGAGTGAGCAACCGCACCAGGCCATGCCCATTCAGCCATCTTTAAAACCTCTCCAAATAAGGTCAGAGGGAGATGGGTACCAGAAGGCTGACACAAAGAGGAAGACGCAGACAGAAGGGTGGTGGGTTAATAAGAAACCAAAGAGAGAAAAAAAAATAGTGATTATAGCGGCGTCAAATCATCTCATCCTATTCTGGCAACCATGTTCTTCCCCAAGCTTCACCCGTTGTTACGTGTGTCCCCATTGCACTATCACAGATAGTTTTTTTTTTGGTCAAATATGGCTGAGTGCAAGGGAGATGGTCGGAAGTTTGACTGCTTCAAGTCATGTGTTTCGTTTGAAAACAAGCTCTGCAGAGAGAAATGGAACCAAGCAGTGCAACTCGGCATCCCAGCTTTAACACGAAGTCCTCAGAGAGTGTGGGGGGGGGAATTAGCGGTACATGTTCAGCGCTAAAAGGCTCCTCATTATATTTTGTGCAAATTTTTTTTTTGTATGTGTGTGTGTGTTTGTGTGTGTGTGACTACTGGTACATGTATGTACATGTCTGTCTGCCCACCTTGAAAAACACTAATGTAGGTTCTCATTAAATAAGCATGATTCTCCCCTGTTTTCCTTTCTCGCATACCACCAGGGGCCGAGACACAAGCTTGGGCCTGTGTTCGCCTGCTCACCCAGGGGACCTGCCTCTGACGTGGGCTTGACCTCATGGAGGAGTGCATGGAGGAAGAGGAGGGGTCTGCTCCCTGACAGCCTGTCTAAGTCGCTAATCACCCCCTACGCCCTCCTCACACGGCTGCCAAGAGCAGGCTGAGGACTTTCTGCTGACTTTCCTCTCCCTTTCCTTGTCCTGCAGGGCCCGATACAGGCTGATCTCATCGGAGAGATCGCAGACAGATGGAGAAAATGAGAAAGACAGCGACAGAAACGAAGAAAGGAGAGGGAAGAAGGTTCTGAGATAGAACGATAGCTATGAGAACATAACAAGATTAGACAGTGTAATCTAACAGGCTCGAATACAAAAGTCTTACCACAGCATCCATAAACTCGATGCAGCGCTTCAGCTCTGGCCTTGTGTCACAGTACTGACGGAATAACAGCCGACCAATGGGCTGCTTCTCACATAGGCTGGTGTAGTCTCTCTCTGAGGAGAGACAAGGGAAGGGAGACAGAAAGAGAAACGTTACTCCACACTGGACATAACAATGACGACAACAGTGACTCCCAAACTGGGATTTGAGACCAGAGCTGTGGTTCTGAGGGGTCATGAGATGATTACCTGAGGAGGGAATAGTTATTGATGTAATTTAGCATCAAAAACTGCCACTTCTTTCCTGACCTTGTTAGAAACCTAACCCTAAAACCTAACCCTAACCCTAAGCCTGAAACAAGTCAAACTTTACAGCGGTTGCCATTGTCTAAAACTGTAGCACTGACTGCAGCTGAGCAAATGACTGGAGCCAAAAATGTCCGACACCAACAGTTACTTAAGAAAAACACATGACTGCTTTGATGCACTGATTAAACCAACTTACTGCAGCATTGTTCCAGTCATATTTTTGTTCACTGAGGTTCTGTTTTTACCGAAAAATAAAGTCTGTAGAAAGTCAAATTTCTGTTATAATTTATTTTACACGAAAAGAAAATACCTGGAATCAACATCCATTATCTATACACCGCTTAGTCCTCACTAGGGTTCCAAGGGAGCTGGAGTCTATCCCAGCTGACTTAGGGTGAAGGCAGGGGACACCCTGGACAGGTCGCCAGTCTATCACAGGGCTACACTTAGAGACAGACAACCAAGCACACTCACATTCACACCTACGGACAATTTAGAATCACCAATTAACCTCTACATGTTTTTGGATTGTGTGGGAGGAAGCCGGAGAACCAGGAGAGAACCCACGCTGCATGGGGAGAACATGCAAACTCCATGCAGAAAGGTCACCGGGACGCGAATCAGCAACCTTCTTGCTGCGAGGCAACAGTGCTAACCACTGCGCCACCTTGCAGCCCCTTGGAATCAACATGAAGAATATTTTTACAAGTGCCCACAGGTGTAACGAATACTGGAAAAAATGGCGGCTCATAAATACACGCCCTGCTCTGTGGAAACACAGCCTGCAGTTCAGCCAAAAAGTCCCTACATTTGGGTCACATGACTGTTGGTCATCGCTGAGTAACTGACAGCTACTCAGTTGCAACGAGGAGCAGCATATTCTTTGTTTTGTTTTGTTTTTTTTAACAAAATCTGGTAACAGCAAAGAATTTATTTCTGGTGAATTCTGAACGAATACCTGTAGAATTTTTTTTTAAAAACTATTTTGCTGAAATATCACAATTTCAAGGATATATTTGGGTAATTTTCCGGATGGAATTACACATCACACATGATACATTGATGGAGCATCAGAATATTAAAAATCCAATGATTATTTTTGTTTTTGCAGTTTCTGGTTCTAATAAATCGTCTAAGTTTGGCGTTCTAGAGAAATAACATGTCAAACCTGCTGGAGGGTTTTAAGGGTTCGGAAGGTTGAAGAAAACTATAAACTTCCTTCTGCTACATATTCTAAAAATGAAAAAAACATCTGAATCTCCATTTTCTAATTGTGTGTTAACATGTTTTTTGTGTGTGTGTTTGTCCTCTGCAGCTGGCCCCAGCCTATTAGCACTAATGGTGTCCATTTGAGTCATATTTCCTCTTGCAGCAAATGAGGAAGAGGACCCAGGACGTTTTCCATCACTGGCTGACAGTGAGGACACGCATGCATGCACGCAACACAAACATACAAACAAAAATAGGCCACACACATTCACACACACACACATGCGCACTCGAGGAGGGATCGAGGAGGAGAAGGAGGGATGCTTGGGATGAAAATTTCTGAGTGGTGACAGCTACAGGACAACCTCCAACAGTAAATCAAATCTTCACAACAGCCCTCCCAGCTGCACTGTTTATTACACAGCGTTCCCCCTCCGCTCTGCAGCTCCTCATTCAAACTCACCACTTATACGACCGCAGAACCCAACTTATCTCTTTGGTCAGCAAACAGAAGAGTGTAGAGATATGATATTTTTATTACTTCCCTTTCCACTGAGGCCGCTGTGTTTTAAATCCGAACAACAGAAGCCCTTTCAGAAAAGAGAAGCCTTTAACTGCACTGCATCGGACTCGCCTTCCGAGTTCGCCTTTCATCTTCGATCGCCAGCTTTTCAGAGGCCTGCTTTGGTGTTTCCTCTATCAGCTGTGTTCAGCTTGTGTGCAGAAGCAGGGAAAGCCCCTCACGCTCGCAGCTGATGAAGGCAATTTTAGAGGAAAAATATTTGGAGCAGTTTATTTGAACTCTGGAGTATTTTTCTCCTTTTGCGTGACCATCTGTTCAGGTCAGAACAATGGTGTATAATCAAACAGCTGTGTCACAATGCCTGAAAAATGCGAATCCCTCTCTACTTCCATGCAAACAAATGTGTCCCGCGAATCGTAACACTGTCCAATAAAGACGCTACTCGTGAGAACTTCTGTTCATGAGCTGGTTTGTTTGCAACTGAGCAATACGAACCTACAGGCCAAATTCAACAGAGTCAACTTTTCCATGCTGGTTTAGAAGAAAATGACCTTTGAATACTGTTGTAGAGTAGTTTAAATCATTAGCTTTTGCTCTTCGGCAGCTAGAGATTACTACCATTTTCACCATTGTCATTGATTTAAAGTAATACAGTGCATACTGTGTAATCTTGGAAACTCTCAAGTGAGTAATTTGCACATTCCTGTAAATATGTTTGTTACTTTCATCATTTTTATAATACCTTTGATTTGCTTTTTAATTCCTCTTACGTGAAAACCTACTTGGCAATAAAAGCTATTCTGATCCTGTGCTACTGTATGTCTCTACAAGTTTAAAGACAATGGCTTGATACTCCAGTTAACAATGAACCTCTTGATTACGTCTCAGTCTTGCTCAAGAACTGGTTTTGCCGTGAAGATTTCAGTAGAGCCTGATGACGACTGCATTAGCCAGTCACAGATGCATCGGTATCAGGGTATATGGCATCCCATATGAAAACTTTCCTCTTTTACCACACTATAATGCAGGAAAAAACACTTTGAGTAATTTACAAATGCTGTCGTGACAGTCTGACATCACTCTCAGCACTGCCTGCAGCACATGTAGCAGAGTGAACATCACAGCTATGGGTGCTCCGATCCACAGGGAATCTGTCAATATCCACCTGATACTCATTCCAAATACTTTCATGTATGGTCTCTACAAAAAGGCCTATCAGAGGAGCCAATCAGACGACACAAAACTCGTGAGATGGGTTTGAAACTAGCAGGGCGGGTTCCAAGAAAATATGTCGTGGAGGAGAGCAACCAAAACATTCCCACACCGCAAACCTCATTAGACATTCTAAGGTTAGTTACATAAAGGAAAACGAAACATTTTCAAAGACAGCTAGCACTGAGGCAGCAGGACCATTTAGCAACTCAAGCACTACTAACTCAGCTGCCAGTGTTTTTGTTTCTTGCTGTACGCTTCATTGCCAATGATCTGTTATCTTCTGAATGCAGAAAAAAATTGAGGGCTGACTGATTTGGGTGATAGCTGTTTTGTGTTGCAGTTTTTACAGTCTAAAGATGAACTAAAGCGATAAAGGCTATATGTTTGTCTGCTGGAACTGATTTTGGTTTATTCAACATCATTTATTTTTCTAGCCTGTGTGTCTTGTGCACATTGAACTTTTTTCCTTATTTTTTATCTGATAACAATTTATTTAATTTATTTAGTTTTCACAATAACTATCATATGCTTTTGCGGTTCAATTTGAGCCTAGAGACCGTGGAAAACGCTGCACGTGCTGTCTGCCAATAAACAGCGGTCACTTGATGATTCTTGCTCAGTCTTAATTTTCATTCCTAATATACAATGTTGTTAAGAATCATTAAATAGCAACAAAAAAAAAAAACTGCAATTAATTAATGTTATCAATTATCTATTGAATGGGGATGACTGTTACACTCCACATATCTGTTTTGCATTTTTTAGGGTGTATACAGCATGCAAAAATTGCAAGAAAAGTGCTGCAAAACCTGAAAAATTTTGCTTGCTTTGAGAAGCTTGGGACCAAAATGCTGCAGTTTAGCTTTATGGCTCTCTCCTTTGTCTGACCATATAGTTTTTTTTAGTTATCTAATGAGCATATTTTAGTTACTGCAATAGAATTCCCACTTCATGTAATATTTTTCTGAAATCTTCACATAGACCCCATGGTTCGTATTGGGCAATACCTCTCACTCTTAATCGCAGCCACAACATTTATTGCATATAAAGATATAACAGCCTAAATACTCATAACACAGCTTTTACTCCCTAAAATTTGTATCTGCATCAATCCCAAAAATCCATAGTTGGTTGGGCTCCAGATTTCAAGACAGTTTAAATCTAATTCTGATTTTTTTTCTCTTCCTGCTCCAGCGGCCGTCAGATCCCACCCTCATGCTGAATCACAGCACAACGGATCACTCTTTGAAGTGACACACTCCAATTTGCGTAATAAAGAAAAAAAAAATCACAGAAGCTGTTGTGCAATATTTTTGAAATCATTTCCATGTTTTTAAGTAACTCACCCATTGAGCAACACATCGGATGACAGAATGATTCTCGTGTGTCTGACTGGGAACAAGCATAATCCAACTTAAGAAGAAACTATTTGTTTAATATTTAGGTTAATATAACCATTTAAACCCTTAGAATAATATCTCCTACAATGAAATGCCAACATCTGGCACAAGTTTGGGGAATGTTAAAGTAAATTTGCACACATTTTTTTATTTTTTCCCCCTGCTTGTCTACAGCTTTTTAGCTCACCTTAAGTGTGCAAATAAATAAACAGAGGTGGATATTTTGTCCACTATGGTGACAGACCTCCTCTATTACACAGCACATTTAAACAGATGGGAGTAGCCTCAGCAATTACGCATATACAGTGTTATTTTGTGTCATAATTTGTTTACAATTTGAAGGAACACAGAGAACTGGGTCTTGGCAACAATCAGACCTAAGGACATAGGAATGATTTTAGTATCTGTGTTTTCATAACTTAATCTATAAACAAGTCAGTTTTCTAAAAACTCTGCATATTCCTGCAAGAGATTTATGTCAAGGGCAAAACACGTTAACTGCATCTGAGCACAGCCGAGTAAATTTTGTAGTTAATGTCCACGTGGAAACACAGAAATAATCTTAATAATCCCAAGTATGTCTTTGCACATTCTTCTAGGCTACTTCTAGGAGAAAGTGTAAACATTGGCCTTTTTTTTTTGTTGTTTGTTTTCACCATCTACATTTTGTAACAGCGTTTTACAGGTGAGGAAAAAAAAAAAACGGGGGCTCAAGTGAAACCGCTGTTTTGTGTGTCCGAGCTGATTCCAGGCTCTAAATCATTTGAATATTAGAACGCAGGCCAGCAATGAAAAATTTCCTCCTTGCTTAAGAGAAACCTCTCCCCTTAATTCTGAAGAACAACTGTGAAAGAAAAAAGGGAAAAGAGAGAAAGAGACGGCAAGGTTATAAAGTAAAATGGGCCAGGAAAATGAGACGGATGCATTGTAAAGCTTAAACTAGCATGGGATGGTAACTGTCTGTGCTGGCGAGGTAAGCTGCAATTACAGCTTAATTAAAACTCCAATTTAGGCCAAGACGGAGTGGATTAGTGAGGCAGTGGACGGTCGGCTAAATGTGCACAAATGTAAATGTGCTACAGTCGCGTGTAAGTCACTGCTGCTGTGCAACAAGAGCTTTTAAGCCTCCATCCAAAATACTTCTGGTTTCAGTAGCGACGCTAAACAAACTGATCTAAAGTAGTAGGTGCACATGTGCCATATGTATTGGCTGGATAGCAGAGGAGAGAAAAATGATAGATGGAAGGAGAGGAAAGAGGAGAAAGTGAGGGAGAGAGGTCTAAGCCTGGCAGACAAAGTGGCTGCAGCCCACATAATGTAATCTAGGCTTCCTAGAACTACCGCTCGCTTGTCAAGGCTAAGGTCAAATGCCTGACATTATCAAGACACAACAAAGACACTGCTATCGGTCCGCTATACTGTATCCTTCTCTACACTGTGCATGCATGTGTGTGTGTGTAGGTGCATGCACGTCACTGCACGTCTGTGTGTTTAAGCACACAAGGAGGATTATTTTGATCTTGCACTGGGTGCGATAGGGAAATTACACAATGGCATCTATGTAATAGTGACGTATGTGAACCTCAACAGCTGGTGCGTGCACACACATTCAGACACACGCACACACGTAGGTACCCAAAGCCCATTTTTAGCAAGTTATAATCCAAATGGTCGTAAATATGCCAGACTTGACAAATCGGATGCTCGTTTGCATTTCAGGTGACACCCATGTGCTGTTCATAAGCTGGTAATCCAACACTGCTGGTGACAGGTAGACTCAAGTTTATGATAATTAGATCCGATGAATTGTGATGCAAAAACAACAAGGAGCCACAATCAGCGCTGAGTAAGAGATATCACCATAGGGAGTATGTGCATTTACATCTCTCTTGTCCTTAAAGGATCTTCCCTCCTGTTGTAAAAAAAAAAAAAAAAGCTTCTCTCTCTCTCCCTGCGTTTTTTCATTTGCTCTCTCTCCATAACTCTACCGTTCTGCCACTCTTGTGTTTCTGTGAAGTGGCTGAAAGAGGGAAGGAAAAGAGAGATACAGATAGTGGGAGGGGGAGGCATGGAGATAGAAAAAGAGGGGAGGGTATGTGAGTATGTGGGGGAGGGTAGCACTGCAATCTCTGGCAGAGATAGCTGTGACGCACTATTAGACACACACATGCACACACACACAAACACACACACTTGTGCTGTGGCATTCAGGGAACCACGGTGGGTGGGGTGAGGAGGGGGTGAGGAGATAATGTAGCCCGAGAGGAGAGGCTTGTCTGGGCCACAGAGAGAGAGAGACAGAGAGAATCCTGCCAGAGCTTTCAAGCAAAATCTGCATGTTGATTTGATTGCGCGAATCAGCGATCAACCAACTGTTGGGGCGATACTGAACATTTTTCTGATTATTGGTTTTGTTATTATTTAATAGCCGATTGCTGATACAATAAATGTGTTACTTTGGTTCTCCCTGTGTGTAGTCAACCTGTGGTCTTAAGCAATGTCCTGATTAGTTACACGTCACTAGTTACAGCCATTTAATACTAAAAGCTATCGTTTACAGACAGGGACAGATGAGCGCATTTGCAAAACAAAGCAGGTCTGAAGGTAAGACAGCACATGCTGCTAAAGTTGTATTAAACACCACAATCTTACACAATCACATTAAAAATGCCGTAATTATTCCCTTGTTGGTGTCAGTGCACCTCAACTAAGGCTATCAGTAAAAGGTTTGCTGTGCCTCTTAACGCTATCTGGAGAACCCATAACGTCTTTCTAAAGTAAGATAGACAGACACGTTCGTTTTATTAGCCTACTTTGGCGCTGATGCAGCCATCCCTCTCTCCATCCTGGTGTCCCAACCACAACCCTATCTGATTGGTCATGTTTCACTAGTAACAGCTAATCATCACTGAAAGCTACTGTTCACAGACAGGGACAGATGAGTGCATTTGCAAAGCAGAGCAGCTCTGAAAACAAGACTGAAGTTGTAATAAAAACCACAAAATTGCACAGTTTAATTGTTACACTGGAAAAATCCAAATTATTCACTTGTTGGTATCCTCTTAGCCTATGGCTAACAATACCTGGAGTATGAGTAACCTCTCTCTAGACCAAGATGAACTTTGTGGTAGAGACACAACCTGCAAAAACTGAACAAGAAGCAGAGCGATCACCACAAATCAGGACATCACATTACAACGGTTAGTGGCTAAGTTCTGAGGCAACCACAGATGACCCAAAAACAGTGTCTCAATAACAACAACAAATAATGCTTAAAGATTTGGCCCTTTAGAGTAAAAAATGTGGCCAAACAGTGAAAGATTAAGAAAACACAGATGAACAGCAGATGGAACAATAGAAGATAAACTGTGTCCAATCATTCAATCTCACAGTAAACAGAGGAGAGCGTCCTGGCATCACGCTCTGACGTCATCAAACCTATTTTTATTGTGAATATTCAGCTATGACCATCTTTATTAATGAAGTAACCCACTTACATCGCATGCTGTTCATTTATGAGGGTCATTCCATCTCAAATCAGTGGGGCGTTCTGCTCAACCATGTCGGATGTGCTGGAAAGGTTTTTTTTATCACAAACTTATAATGGATATTAGAAATGGAACCTTTGAAATCTTACATAAATATGTCAAGTGCTTTTCAAGACAAATTTTTAAAAGCAATTGCCCATCAAATTTTTGCGACCAAGTATTTTACATTAAAAATTATTCTATGTGTTTTGTTTCGTATCATTGTGACATGCAGCTACATATGCTTCAGAACATATCACCAGCTGACGTCTGCGTTATTAATTTTTTTGGCAACGTGTGCTCTAAGATCTGAATTTTCGTGACGGCTTCAAATATTTTTTTTATATTTCAACTCCCACATAACCAAAAACTATCAAAGGCATGATGAGAAATAACAGTAACAAACTTCAGGCTTTTATTTGTATTAGTTCCTGAGATACTGCTGTTCCAACAAACGTGTTAAAAGTGGGTTGATAGGCAATTCTTTAAAACATTATATTGGAAATTACTAAGTATTTCGAACTGAAATTTCAAAAATATCTTTAGAAATGTCAATATTTTATGCTATAAAAATTCAGGGGAATCAGACATGGTGAAGCAGAAATTGCTCTAAATATTTATATTTTTCTAAATATTTGACGATGTGAAATTTAATCACTGTTTAAATGTATCGGCTAAGGGTAGTTCTTGATCACCAATAATCTGTACCTGCATCTACCCTGAAAAGGGCATATTGGTTGATGGGTTGTTAAAAGAAACTAAGATTAAGAAACAAAAGTGCAAATGGATTCCCTGTCTCAGACACACACACACACACACACACAGTTTCCGGTCTGTTGCCTGTAACTGCGGGTGGAGACGGGTAGAAACGGGAAGGAAGTCCAATCTGAACTTCCTCACGCATTCGGACCCACCCCAACGACACAGCGTGGCAAGTTATCTTACAATCACACCCACCCACCCACGTACACATACACACACGCACACACACACTCCAGGTTTCTCACCAATAGTGCGGCGTAGCTCCTCACACTGGCTGATGTGTGGGAGTTTGAGCATCTCCTTCCATTTCTTGCTGCGACCGTTCCTCTTCCCTCCACCACCTGAGAGACACGAGCAGAGATTCCCCGTCAGCCCCATCAATCAAGTCACTGTTTCAACATCGCACTTGGAGCCTCTAACAGCTTCCACTCAGTGGCATTTTGAACACTAGAATAAGAAGAGAGTGTGTGTGTGTGTGTGTGTGTGTGTGTGTGTGTGTATGTCGGAGCATGTTGACCTTGCTGTGACCAGAGGCCGGGACAGCTGGTCCGTCTCAGCAGTCGCCTCTATGCATCATGACAGAGCATGTGGTGAAGAATGTCGACAGCCTCGAAGATACGCACACACACATGCACACAGTGGAGCTCAGTCGAACCAAACATAACTTTAACGTATTATCTTCCACACAAATGCACTCTGTGGTGTTGGCCGGTGTCCTTAGCGAAACAGATGATCCTGATGTGAGGGGTGAACAACCTCCAGGCTCTACAGCACACACTGTCGCTCCCTAGATTTTACTGAAAAGCTCATTCCAACAGCAGCAGGGGCGTGTGTGTGTGTGTGTGTGTGTGTGTGTTAGTATGTGAGCATCAAGAAATAATCTCAGCAGGGGCGAACTGAGGTATTTGCAGCTTAAGGCTGAAAGAGTATCGAAGCTTGAGAAGTCGAGTATTCTGACGAGATGCTGCTCTGATTTACACTTTTGCAAACACATGTTCAAAGAGCCGAGAGGAAATTGTATATTATTGCGTGAATGCAGTTATGATAAAAACTGATGATCAGCACCTTAACATGTGAGAACAAACATTTGCCAATTACAATTTGCTTTTATTATATTAAATAAGTTAGCTACCTATAGGGCTGCAAGGTGGAGCGGTGGTGACCATCGTTTGCTCGCAGCAAGAAGGTCGTCGGCTCGCGTCCCGGTAAGGACACCTGGGATTTTTCTGCATGGAGTTTGCATGGGTTCTCTGTGGGTTCTCTGGCTTTTTCACCATTTTCTGACACTTCAGAAACCAAACAACTAATTGATCAAACAAGAAAATAATTAAAAATTATCGATCAACAATTGTTGGTTTCAGCCCTGATATGAACCTAGCCATCTCCTATCATTAATATGTGACCTTTGCTGCATGTCATGCCAATCACCCATCATGTCCTATGAGGCTCTACACTGTCTGTCATCAAATAAAATAAAACGCAATGAAAATCCTCTCCTTTGGTAAATTATTTTGATATGAGTCAACCTAAATCCCAAATTTGCTGATTTACATTTACAGATTTAAAATAAAATGCAAAAGTGGATGTTGTGTTTAGATACCAAGCAGGGCCCGACCCATTTATTGGCTGGCTGATATGGCTCTTTTCAAAATGCTCATCAGCCGGAGTTTTGCCAACTAAACGCCGATATAGTCTTAATTTCTCATAAAACAGTAAATGCTGTTAAGTGTCACAGTCATTTTGTAGAATATGATTTAGTAAAAAGACCAATATTCTCCAAGGCAAGAGCGTGTAAAAAAAAAAAAAAAAACTTCAGTAACACAACGAAACGCTCCATCTTACAGACATATTTGTTCGGAAAACTTTTTTTTTTTTTTTTACTGATGCATACTATGTTTAATGCTTTGTTGCATGTTTTTGTACTTGAAAATTCCTCTCTGTTGTGAAGTTAAACAAATACTAAAAGACAAAGTATTGTAAAACAGTAAAATGTTCTGCCTGTGATTCATATCGTTGTTGTTGTAAGCATTAAGGGACAAAAAAAGAAGCTGTTTTATTCATTATGTATTTTTTAAATTAATCGGTTATCAGAAATTTTTTTTGTGCCAAATATCGGAATCAGCATCGGCCTTAAAAAATCCATATCGGTCGAGCCCTAATACCAAGTGGCCAATTTCACAAAATATCACAAAACATTTTTACTCAGCAGAGGTGCAAAGCTTGGTGTGTCAATAAAAGGTAAATGCAACTGAGCGTAATGGCAACAGGTTCAGCGAATGGGAATGTTACAAGAATTCTTCAAAGACCACACAGCTGGAATATTATTTGTGCTTTCAATCACTACAAAAGAAGTTCTGAGATTCCAAGTCCTAAAAAAAGTTAGTGCTACCAATTTGGGGTTTTATTATTTCCTTAAAAACAATAAAAGACAGGACACATCTGGTTTCTGAGTCAGCGGATTGAAACCCTCAACTATCTTCTGAGTTGATAAAACAAGCTCAAGTGAACGATGCGGACTGACAGTTTGACGGCGGCATGGAGGGAAATCCTCTGCCCCAAAGTTCACGAGACACTAGCTGGTCTAGCAGTGACATGCGACAGCTTCAACACAAACACACACAGGGGAGTCAAACACCTGCAAACCAACACCTTAACAACACAGTGTGCACGCTACCATCGCTTCAAAACACATGCTCATCCCTCTTCTTCTGCAACAAATTGCATTTTTTTTAACCCAATCATACTTTTCAGTCCCACACTCAAGCTGAACATAAACAACCAACAGCCAGAAAAACGGCAGATTTTTTTGACCGTGTCGCTACTTGAACAGCTACGCAGCAGCGATATGAACTTGTTGATGTTGTGCAGCTTTTAGTATCCCACTGGTCTCATGTTGTTGAGGACAGGTATGCTGACAAACCTGTTGTGGGACTGCGGGGCATAGACACACAAACATAACACAGATGTAGACATGTAAGCGCACACACAAAAATCAACTGTCATTGCAGAAAAACTGAATCCACTAAAGAAGGAGGGCGGGAAAGACTCCCGTGTGTTTTGATGGCCAGTTGCATCTGGCTCAAGAAATCTGTGGATACACTTGAGCCAAAAACACGGGATGATTGATGAACACGATCAAACCTGCTCTGCGAAAAGTAACAAATTGATTTACTTCTTCCATGTCTGTGGCAAATACTGCAAGAAGGAAATTTGGGCATATCAGAAGTGGCAATTTTTTTTATAAATATACTGCACAAATGACCTAAACTTGAGGTCAAATAGAATCAAAGAAAATTCAAGTCACAGGAGAATTGAAAAAAATGACTATCTAGACAAAGATACCGACAAGAAAAGTTAATAGCAAGCTATGGAGGAGAGTGTGTGCGCGTGAGTGCCTGTCAGAGCCGGCTGGGCCACCCCACCCTGTTTAATGTCACTCTGACGTCAAAGCCATGTGTGCAGGCCCTTAATGCAGACAGGATGGAGCGAGTATTTATTTAACTTTGGTTCTCCCCTCTGAGAGAACGGGGCCCTCCATAAACACCGACTTCAGAGCAGCTTCGCTCAATCACGGCCGAGCTGCAGCCAGCAGCTGAGATCATCACGCTAGATGTTGGGTCGGGCTGGCGCATGTGCGACGGGATTCAAAAGCTGGAACGCGCTGAGAACAGACGGATGTCAAAACAGGGAGACGCGACGCTCGACTACGAGGATGCACATTCCTTCCCATGAAAAAAAAACAAAAAACAGACAGCAGCGGCAGCGTCATCCTGGTTGCGCACAAGTAAGATGTGCAACATGTCACCAGCGTCTCTGGTTTGAGTTAAACCAGCCACAATAGCCTCAGATCAGCCCCGTCTCCATATCCTCTTATGTTTCCTGTCACTCGCTACTGTCAACTATCCAACAAAAGCAAAATGCCACAAAAAAAGGACATAAAAAAGCTACTTTGGCCACAGATGAATAGATGCCCCAGTGTAGCACTTTATGTAACCATGTCTTCCCTGTTGATAAAAGCCAACAGTCTGTCTTTTCTTAAAGGGGACGCTGATGGAGAATTCATCTTTTATAATGCAACGACATTTTAAAACATCACAAGACAACCGCTTTCCATCATGTTTACCACTTTACAGTAGACATACCAGCAGCAGTGTGTTTTACTTGAAGTGTACTTTGGTGATCCTCCATTTTCAAGTCTGACTGGTTAGACGCATTTAGAAAAAAAACGGGAGCAGAATATTTTCTTGAAGTTCGCGTTTGTGTGTCTCCGACTGTCTGCAGTGACTTATGACTCCATTAATGAACGTAAATTCGCCGGGTCTTTTCTGTCTCTGCTTTGTCTCCGACCCTGTGATCAGTGGCAGTTTTTTCCTCGTAGTGCACGTGTAGGCCAAACGCCATCCCAAATATGCCCCCTTCGCTTTCCTCCCTCTTTTATCTCGAGTGGGAGACGGAGCCAGACTCAGGGTCACACAGTGGACCATGACGGTATCATCTCAGGACGAATCCCCTCACCCAGACCACATCCTACAGCTTTCATACGAGTCTAATTTATATTTTCTTAATGCCAGTTCAAGTGGAGTTCACGACTTCTTTCACAACCAAAAAGCTGAAGTGGAAAAATAAAGTAGGCTTTAGGGGAGGAACCCTTGTGTGAAGAATACAGTGGGAGTGTTTACATGGACTTCCTGGTTACGATTTTTGTGTTGATGCATGTAAACATATCCTGATTTCAAAAACTTGGATAAATCCTTATTCCAGATTTGATAAACCTGATTATAGCTCGAGTGGTTTCTGACTGCTCCCGGCTACCTGCACAGGTGCTGCTTAAGCCATTTGTATCGAAACTGATTCTAATACTGTTGTTTCCTCTGGTCTCGTTACTGTTTAACTCTGCCGCATAACTGGAAAAAGGATCTCAAACTTGCAGCCCGTGGGCCAATTGAGGCCCACCGGACGACATTTTGTGGCCCCCTACTTGACATCAAAGTCAGAGGTTTGTCTAAATAATGTTACAGGGGCACTGCGCCCTCATACTCCCGGCTTGCCCCTCTTACCAAATGCCGATTGAACCCTAGGAACACTTGGGCCATGTTCTTACATGCTGCCGTACAACATGCAATCTTCACGTAAACGATCTTCTCGGCCGTGAAAATATCCCAGCACCATCACAAGACAATATATCTGATCATCAAAAATGTTATGACTTCAGCATATTCCGACTGCGGTAGATACACCGTGAGATGGTTCAAAAAACAATTGAAATTGGTGTTTTCCATGCCGAGGCGCCATATTGCTTTGGTGCTAGCTGCTCTCGCAAGATTTCATATCGGTTACATGCAAGGTCAGTTGACCTACACAGCGAGATTTCTCGAGACTGAATGACCTTTCACCCACTGGTGTGGGAGCTTTGACAGAAAAGGTCGCGTCGCAAGCTGTTTTTGTTGACGCTTGGTGATGTCATCCCACGGGTCTTGCTCCCTGACACTGTTACACTGGTTAAAGAATATGTATGTGTATCATGGTGCAGTATGTAAGAACATTCCAAGGACTAGTAAATACAAGTTTTGCCAATACTAGTATTTGTCATGTTTTCATTTACAGAGTACAGTTGTACTACAATTCTAACCACACAACAATTGCTCAACAGTTGATAATGTCTTGATTTCTGAAATTTCATGAGCTAAAATTTCTCTCTCAGATAGCCTCAGAATGTCTCATTTAAGCCTCAATTTTTCAAAGGCTTCGCACCATCCCCCCCTCGGTCGCTTCACTCCCTTGATACGGTATGCTCCCTCATACAATTTTTTTTCTAGAAAAACCCGTGAAAGTATAACGTTAGTGCAGCCCACGTGTTTTTCTTAAACGCACCTGCGTGAGTCGTTGCCCTGGGCGTTTTATATTTTTTATCACTTGTGGGCTACCATAGCTCAGGCTCGAGACAGCAACAGGAATTAGCAACATTAGTCACTTGAAACGTGATTTGGGAGTGTCATCGAGTGGAGGGAAAATACATCCTGTCACCCAGTGCAAATGCAAGTTTTTTTTTTTTGTTTTTTTCTGTCTGTGTGAAAAGCTCTTCTCCAGCAAGAATTTTAATAAGTCAAAGTACAGGTCTAAACTTACTGATGAGCATCTTCAAGCCATACTGAGGGTCTCAATTGTTTCCTCCCTCAAGCCAAATGTGGCTCAGCTGTGGAAGAGGAAGCGCTGCCAGGTCTCTGGCAGCAAGGAGTAAGAGAAGCCTATGTTCTGAAGAACCTTTCATGTTCTGAATTGTCATTAATTAAGATTGAGAAGATTGAATCAGTTGTACGTTTTTGGAATATTTTAAACCCTTTTTTGGAGAAATATTTGATGCCGCCCAGCCTCACCCAGACTCTACTTCCAGCGGCTCCAGGTAAGCTGAGTTTGAGACCCCTGCCTTAAATGTTGTCTCTAATCTGGGTCACTGAACTCCATCAAGACACAATCCAACCAGCCTTAATCCACCGACCCTTTTTTTCTATGCAGTCAAACCGATTCGAGGTCTAGCTAACAGTCACAGAAATGTCAGATTAAATCATCGGTGTGTGCTGGAAACATCGCAGGATGCAAACAGCATGCCGTAACCTAGATACTAGTATTTATCACAGAGATATGAATATCCAGACTTCTGTGCTCCATGTAAACATCATATCCCAAACATGATCAAAACCAGGATAAGCCTCATAACCAGGATACTGGTGTGCATGTAAACACAATCAATCATACATTTCCATAAACAGCATTTAAACAACTTTCAGGTTTTCAGAATAGAGGCCTGGAAACAGTTGAAACTAAACCTGGACAATCAGCCGGACAAATATCTAAGCCAGTAGTAGCTCATTAAGATACGTCAATGTCAGCACATATCACATATGTGGATAAGTTCTGGAAAAAACAGCAGTAAAGAAAAGCAAAAGTAATGCTTGAGGTTATGTAGAAACAGAATCAAAGTGTAATTTGGTGATAACTGTAAAAGAAAATCAGTGATGGGATACTAATCAAAAACCATCATGTATCATAGAAAAATACTGACAGTGATCATTTTACTGCAGGACAGGTACTTTTACTTTTAATTTTGAAATAAATTCTGCTGATACTCGCATACTTTCACTGAGGTAAGATTCTAAAGGCAGGCCTTTTGAGTAATTTTACAGTGTGGTATTAATACTTTTACTTAAATAAAAGATCTGAATACTA
The DNA here is from genome assembly GCF_000690725.1 of Stegastes partitus. Taxonomy (NCBI): domain Eukaryota; kingdom Metazoa; phylum Chordata; class Actinopteri; family Pomacentridae; genus Stegastes; species Stegastes partitus. The sequence goes on along the minus strand of NW_007577841.1, from coordinate 136,335 downwards.
TGAGTACTACTGTGTGTATATTATGTGATTATTTGAAACTTTTCAGTATCAGCATCTTTATCTCTCTCCAGACGATTTTCTAGAAATAGGTTTTATTGAAATGTTTCACCATTTGCTAACATTCTGTAATATATTAATAGAAGAATCTGGAAAATAAATTATTTGCCAATGGTTGTTAGGCAACACATGAAATAATTTCTAGAGTTTTCATGAAATTACAAAATAAACTATATTTACAGAGAAAACAAGTAGTTATGTGAATATAAAAATTGGATATTTGCACCTTTATGCAAATACATAAATTATAAATAAAAAATTTAGAAGGAAAAAATATCAGTCTGTAAAATTTACAGAAACAACGGTTATAAATAATAATAAATCTAGATAGTACATTTAACTATTTGCCTATAGACATATTTGTTAGGCGTCGTAAATTACATTTTTGAATGAAATTACGACATATTTTATATTTACTGAGAAAACAATATGCTATGTGAATATGCTAAAAGGATCATTTGCACTTATATGGGAAAAAATAAACTGTCATTCTCTGAAATTTAAGGAAACAGTGGCAATCAAACACTTGGGAAAGTGAAAACAGCCTCACTGGCTGCTCCTCCGGCTGTGATTCCCAGCTTCTTCAGATGTTACCGTGAACACTGAGCAGTGCAGCGCCGCCGTCTCCTCACAACCCGGCTTTATTTTGAACGGCCATATGGGAGAAGCCGCTCGTCCATCTGATGAACACATGTCACACGCTGACACCCGGAATAACCACCACCAGGCCGGAAAAACCCAGCTCGTCTGTGACGGTGACAGAGCGACGGCAGCGGGGAGCAGCCAGTATTTTCATTTTCACGCAATATGCTTTGGGCACGTTAGGCTGCACACAGACTGACCTCTAAAGAAGGTTTAATTTAATAGCATAATAAGCTGCATGAAGGTCAAAGATCGGGGTCAGTGTGTAGCTTTAACATTCCTCTGGCAGTGTAACTCTACTACATTTACCCACAAACAACAATTTTCCTACATTTCACAACGCTGATAGCAATGTTTACCAGGATATTTCTGGCCGAGGTAATCATAGCCTGAATATTTGGTGCCGGCCCACGTCTCTTCTGATTTGACCTCCGCCCTGCAGCGAGGTGGACGTTCGGCCGCGGTACTCTCCCAAAAAACTTAAATGGTAGGAAATGAGTGAGGGTCACACGTAGTTTAGGCCCATTGTAATACGAGCATGCACACGCACGTCGGCACAATGGAGCCTGGCCATGATAAATGAATGGCCTGTTGCTTTTCCCAGTCGCTCTCGCCGTCCAGCGTGTGATTGGCTGGCGTAGCCCCTGATAAGGAAAACATTAGCTGCGAGTATCTGTGTTGCCTATTCAAAGCTGAGGCCCGGTGTTTGCGTAAGGTAATCCGTCTGTATACTCGCAGTGAAAGACACACATCAGCTGAGAGAGAGGAAACATGTGAATATCAGGCAGCTCTGCTCCCCCTCTAATCCTCACATCTCTCACATGCTCCGACTCTGCCCTTCCCGTATAAACAGTTTTCTTCTCTTGTTATGCCTTCATTAATTCTTTATAGCCAGACTTTCCTCTCTCCATATGGCGCTGGGTCACGTGCAAAACTGCGAACAAGATTACAACATCAGAGTAAATTCCAGGACGCAACGGCAACTCACATGAGATGGGACATAGAGTTTTTCACATGAGCAGAGACACACACAAACATGCGCTCTGTAGTGTTTTGCAAGACCCTTTCTTCCTCTGTCGACTCCCCTCCCTCCGCCATCTCTCTGTGCTCAAGATATTCCATTAAAAATCGTGCTTGAAAACTGACCCTTGTTTTCGCAGCGTCCCGGGGAGGGAGGGGAGAGCACGGTGAAGGGAACATGGTGAGACTAAACTTGAGCAAGACACAGAGCAACTGGCTTCATGTGTGCAAGAGGACAGAGCGAAAGGTTAATCATCTGTAAGTTATCTCTCAGATGAAGAGGGGCCCCAACCGGTTAATTTCAGGGCTGAGCTGCAGGAACACACAGGAGCAGCCTCTCCGGCACCGAGCCCTTGAGTCCGGAACACACAGCACATAATACACCTTGAAGATTATCTTTGATAAGACAACACAGCGAGTCTTGTTTGAAGGCAGGACTGGCGTTGAATTTGCCAAGGGCAGACGCCAAAATTTTGACTTTAGGCCTGTTTTCAAAAGGGCAAACTGATAAAAGCATGAAGGACCTTTGACATTTAATGCTTGGAAACTCTTATAAAAACTTGTACATACTGTACATACAGTGTTAAACAGCAGCTGGCTTCTCATAGTACAAGGTACAATGTGCTTATGATGTTCACATCCTGCTCCAAAAAGTGCCTCTTCATGCTTACTCAGCTTAACCCCTAAAAACTCATCCATGTGTCAAATTTAGATATTTTTCCATGAAAATAATCCCATCCTGCCTTAAAATGTTTAACATCTGTCTGTCTATATCACCAAATCTGGTGATTTTAGAATTTTTATGATAAACTCAAGTGTATTTTTATTGGTTGAGAACCTTTTCCCGCTTCTTTACAAGTACAAATTACTGCAAACCATCTTGCATTAGCTGGAAAACGGAAACGTCTATTTATATAAGTGGACTTTTCATAGATCAGTTGTTCTCACAGGATACCGAAGCTACAAACATATGAGGATTTTACAGGATATGACACACTGCTGTAGATTAATAGACCCAACTATACATAAGGTAGCTCAACTCTGAACATCTGCAGCAGTAAAATGCAACATTTGCAAAAATGCAGCATAAATCCAAAATAAAAACTTGTGCACTGTTAAATGGCAGGTTTGGAGCTAGCTCGTCATAGGAAGAACACCCATTTAGCGTTAAATAAGTTGGTACAACATCCAAATGATGATCACGATGAGCTTAAAAAGTGCCTCTTCATGTTCACACCTTGTCAGAGTGGACCGGACCTTGAGGGGGAGTGGTAAGAAGAAAGGCGGGGGACTCGCCATGTATATGAATGAGAGATGGTGTAATGCTGGGCACGTTAGTGTTAAAGAGCAGTGCTGCACAAGGGATGTTGAACTGCTGGCGTTTGGTTTGCGGCCGTTTTACCTGCCGAGGGAGTTTTCGCACATCCTGGTGATTGCAGTTTACATCCCCCCCTCGGCTGATGCTGCTGCGGCCTGTGAGCTCATCCATAGTTCAGTGTCCTAGCTGCAAACATCACACCCTCAGTCTCTGATCGTCATCTCAGGAGACTTTAATCATACATTGCTCTCTACCACTCTCCCCACATTCAGCCAGCATGTGGACTGCCCAACCGGAGACGGTGGAGCCTTGGAGCTGCTGTGTGTGGACACCGGAGATGCATATTACTTGATTATTGTTATTTTCTTGTACTTTCTTTCTAGATTTTTGGATGCTGCTGTGGCGTGTACATTTCCCCCAATGGGGCAAGCTATAAGTCCATTAAAAGTTCAATTTTTTTTGACATTTATCGTTCTTAGAGGGTGACGACACGACAAATACATGTTGATCTTGCAGCATATGGCAAAGTGCTGTAGATTACATTACTCAGTTGTATATAAAGCAGCTCAACTTCTACAGCAGTAAAATGCAACATGCACAATACCACAGCAGTAATACTGTTGCGTTGTACTGCTGTAGATGCAACTCACACAATAATACAGCCGGAATATGAATCCAAAAACATCATGCATAACAGTAAAGCACCGAATGCTTTCAAAAAGGCCAACTGATACAGCATGAGGGACCTTTGACAGTCAACATACTTGCTTATAAATATAAATACACAGTGTTAAATAGCAGGTTGGCAGCTGGATTCTCACGGGAAGAACATCCATCTAACATTTAACGAGGCAGCTGGTACAACATCCTTATTATGTCCACGACGCGCATCAAAAAGTGCCTCTTCATGCTTATTCAGCTTGCCAAGAAATTCATGCTAATGAACATCCCAGCAGCCGCCCAGCTAAGCGTCGCTTGCTAGTGCCGTACAGCAGAGTCGAGTGCGCAACATACTGCGTCTCGTTCTCCGCACAGACCATTTGCGGGTGTAATAACTGTAAAATGAGTCCCACATCAAGGAACAGTCACAAAGCAATGTGTTTTATGAGCCTCAGCTGGAGGAAACACCCCAGAGTGATGACAACAAGTGTTAAGCCCAGCTACGACCACAAAACTAATAAAGCCACGCTGGCTAACGTCACAGAAAAACCCTCACAAGTGCTCTGAAAGGACCTGCTAGCCTACAATTTAAAGGGGTGTTGGAGAGGGAGCACGCAGAGGTTAGCGATGCCAGCAGCAGAGGTGGATCTGCTCACTCCTGTATTGGTCTTTTACTAAAAAAAATAAAAAAATTTAATAAAAAAATAAAAGCTTATGTGTGTTCAAGGAACGCGAGCACTGGACTGTCCACATTCCTTTCTTTTTATAAAGACAGTAGGAATGATGAAATAATCACAGCAGATAAAGATCTTACTGATACCATTTGAGCAAAATACCTTCTCTGCTCAGTCACTCTTCAGATTTGAATATTTAAAAAAATAATTTAAAAAAAAGCATGAAACTGTAATGCCTGGTGAACATATGTTCATGTCCCCAGTGAAAACAAGTCTGTATTAAAGAGTAGTAAGTCAGCTGCATGATTTAATCCTATTTCTTTCTGCTCTTTGAACAGTTTGATTGCTTCCCAGCAGCAACATATTTCACTTCCAAAGCTTGAATCTGAAAGTCTCTCTTCGGTCATTGATTTTACCCTTAAAAAAACTCAGCATCAAGTATTTTCCATGAAGCTAATCCTTTTCTGCCTTAAAATGGCCAAGACCTATCCATACACCGCTACGCTCCGCTACTTGCTGCAGCTCAGGCACACCAGCTCATCTGTAAAACTACTCGACGCTACACAAAGACAAACTGTAATATTGGAGTGATTCGACTGAAACTAATTCTGAAGAAGAACAATGATACAGAAAGTGACACTCTGCGGGCTGAAGGATTAGTTCCTTAGATTTGTTACATATGAAACCATGGAAGTCTGACGTTTTCGAGAATCACTGGTGCACCACAGTTTCAAGGTGGAAATGTTCAGCCATGACATCGACTTTATGTCTTTAAGCATATAAAAAACATCATATGGGTGCGTTAGTAATGTTTAAAAAAAACAGACTTTCACCTAATGAGGTCCTGAAAAGCTGAGAACAAAGTCAGTGACAGCTGCACAGTGGCAGTGTACCAGTTTATTGCACTAAATAAAAGGCCATTTTACTGAATTAATTGTTTTTTTCCCTTTCTGAATATAGCACTTCTGTAGTAGTGTTATACAAGTAAACTGTATATAACTTAAATGACCAAATGTACACAACTTCTCTCGCTGCTTTACCATTTACACTTAATTCTAATTGCTGACTTTGTTTTTTAAATTAGAAGAACATTTGCAGTTAACAGGTTTTGGCACAAGCACCTAAGATCTGCCATTTGACAAACAGAAACAAAACCCAGGTCATTAAAAAATAATAATAAACTACAATAAACCAGAATGCATTTTAACTAAAGCGGTACAACTAACTTTTTCTTAACTGGGGAGAGACTTCTCTCTCTTTCTCCATCCATGCCAGCTCTTTACACCTACTATATTTATAACTCACAGCTGAATGCAACAAGTAAACACCAGCTCTCCAAAGGGCAATCTGGGAAATGTAGACAATCGCTAACTTAAATAACAGCAGAGGCGATAAACTGCAAATTTAATATACAATTATTAGAAATCGCTAACTGTGACAATTTAAGTTCTACCAAGTTTTCTTGAGTATTTGGACTCAAGAAAAAAAGAAATAATGCAACACTTTTCATCAGTCTTTTATCAGTTATGACAGTTTCTAATAAAATTATGTTCAACCAACAAACTAATTTGAGTTTGTGGAACCAGCTATTCCTCTACAATCAAATATATTTTTAATTACGAGTCAGAAGTCTGAAATTGTCTAGGTATGTTAAGAGAAAGAGGAGGACTTCAAATCCTGAACTCAAGGTGAAGAAAAAAATTGTTTATCAAGCCCATTTAATTTAGTTACCTCGACTCAAATTTTGTTTTATATCAACTAACACAGGAATTAGAGTTGAAATTACACAAGACATTAAGTTGAGGCAACATTAAGTCAATCCAACTCATCAAAACAATGTTTGCAACTTAAAAGGTTGGTCTAAACCAGCAAATTAGATTCTTATCTTGCACCTATTCAAGCAATAATTAAGTGACAGAAATTGGTTTCTTGAATTAGTAGCTTCCCAAAAAACTACAACACCCATGATCCTCAGCTTTGTTGTACTCTCATGTGCCCCATAGTTTCTATTATGACCATATGATGCAAACACATTGTCAACAAAGGCCAATGGTAGTTCTAGAAAAACATTGTTAAAATATTATATAGTACATTTTCTATGAGCATTATAGCCTAGATAAAGATTTTTCTTGAAGCCTTTTGCAAATTTAGCAGTTTTTAAACCATTTACAGTAACATTTTTGATATCAGGGTGAGCACCTCTTTTCCAGGTCTGCAAGTGGATGATACATCTCATGAAGTTTCCATTTTGCTCCATAATTTCCTAATTTAAAAGCAACTGTAATGTTTCGCTAATAGCAACAAATCAATGTAATTTCAAAATTGTTTCTTTCTTTTTCATAAACCATCATTCTATGTGCAATTTGGTTGATAAAGCCCTCTGACAAATAAATGTAATGGGGGGGACAAGATATGTTACAGCTGAAGAGTAAACAGAATTTTTCTCAACACACTTCACGCCGCCATCTGCTCCGCTATGATCGGCCAAGTCAGGTGCTGCAAAGTCTTGTAAACAGTGAAGTCTGCAGGACAAACTATGATAACAGTGTTTCTAAATGATTTCAAGTGCTTTTAACCAAACCACGTTGCACGAATTTTCCGTGAATATCAACCAACATACGCAAAAAATATGTGTTAATCGTGTGACACAATCAGTGATGAGATACTCCTGCTGTTATACTGAGTGGAAGTGTGGTGCTATGTTGAAAATAATTCTTGGGTGCTTTGCCCGAGCGGTTAAAATCCACAAAACTGTGGGTGGCATCCTCTTGGTCTTCTCACAATCACAATTTCCAAACTTTTGGTGCTTTTGCAATAAGTTCCCGTGACCTCAGAGGACCGTCGCCTCATGCAACTGTCACTTTCTGCAGTTTTGAGCAACATGAAGGAAAAGGAAAAACCTAAAAGAAAACTGTAAATGATGCACTTTTCTGCTTCTACATTTTATACCAAAACATATGCGTGAAGTTGACAGAGGTGGGGGCGGGGAGCAGTGTCATCTCTAACCACTTCCTTTGACGTGTGTCATTTCAACTGTGGCAGACTGGGCACACCCTGTCATAACAGTTCGCACCGTGGCCACCCAGTTTCACATGTGAACACAGGTGTGTGAAAGATAACTGTAAAGAAGTCAGACTCAACAGTTTGCTAGACCTGTAAAACTGTGGACAATACCTATGTGTGTGAGCACAACCTCAAACAGTTTCTCCTCCACAAGAGAGATACAGGGATCAAGGGGGGGAAACTGTTGCAAAAGCTTCAACCAAACTCCTCCTGCAGGATCTCCACGCAAGGAAGATGACCAAAGAGAGGCATCTGAAGCTGTTTTCTGTCTGTTTTAAGTCAATTGTTGACAACTGTTCCAGCTCCCAACTCTGAAAGGATGATTTAAATCCAATTAGTCCCCTGTGCACCTTAACTGGATAAACTAGGAACCATTAGCTGTTTAAATCTGTGTGATAATTAACACAGTAAATGGATGATATAGTAGAGAGAAATATGACTGTACACGGAGCATTTTTTCCCCCCCTACTGAATCCAAACTGCAAAGCAATAAGGAGCAACTAGTTGGTATTTTAGACTCAATAAACTGACACAATCAATTGTCTGGCCAATGATTAACCAGATAATCAATGCAAATCTCCCCTGGGACAAATAAAGTGATCCTGAATCCTAAATATTTCAGCCAAACTGTAATTAAGCAGATCGTTGTGAGCCTTTTTCCACTCCGTTATGTGCTTCATACACCCACATCTCTCACTGATGGGAGCCTCTGGTGATTTTTTATTTGATTTTATTTTTTAAATCCAGGTAGATGGACAGGTGAGGAGCCTGTAGATTCAGCTCCATTTAATGGCAGGGGGAAAAAAAGGAGAGCCTGACGCCTCATAAGGAGCAACTGCTGGCTGCTATGAAATGGATTCACCGCTGCTGTGAATAATCCATTTCACAGCAGTGTTAGTCTCGAACTAAGACGCATTCTGAATATAATGTAAACCATAAGCAGGAGGAGGAACAGGCCTTCTGCGTGCGCCACGACCCCGGAGCAAAAAAAAAAAAAAAAGGAAAAAAAATGGATCAACTTGCACCAAGAGAAGCTTCTGCAAGAAAGAAAGGAGGGGAAAAAAAGTGGAAATCATTGAGCAGTAATTACACCTTTTTCCCCCCCTCCTCCCCTCCTCTGGCTGCTGATACCGTGTTGCACACCCACCCTGCGCCCACTCACTGGCTGCAAAAGTAGCCTCTCTGCTCTGCCATCTTCTGGAAAACAGATGCTCGCCTCTTTTCCACCTCCAGGTGAGGAGCTGCTGGTGCTGCTGCTGCTGCTGCGGGATCACCGGCCTGGGCTGCTTCCATGGCCTCCCTCCCTGCTTGTATCCAAACACTATCCAACATCCAAACAGCAATGCAGCTGAAACACTCCTGCGTCAAAAAAAAAAAACCCACCTCACTTCTTTTACCTTCCCCAATTAGGCTTCAAAAACAAACCTACGATGACAGGTAAGAAGGCGCAGAGCCCCACTGCGCAGCTACATTTTTTTCCTGCTCCAACACCGTCAATACCATTAAATATCCGTTATGTCATCGTAAATCGTACACACACTCACAAAAAAAAACAGCCCTACTGGTGTGAAAATGTGCAATGCAACGCTGCCGTCTAAGCAGGCGATGCTGCAAACACTCCCTGCGTTGTTTCCCACCACCATCTCCAGCCTCCCTGGGCCTTGCGTTAACCTGCCACCCCCCTCCTCCTCCTCCTCCTCCTCCTTCCCCGGTTTAAATACGTGCGTCGTCGGTGTCCAAACAGCTGATTTCTACGGAATATGTTTGCCCGGAGACAAAGCACTGCGCAGGGGAGATGGGAGTAAGAAAAAAAAAAATCCCAAGGAGGCTCAGGAAAGGATCAGGCTCTGTCCGTGGCCGCGTTGGTGAGAAGAAGAAGAAGAAGAAAAAACACACACACAATTGAATGTCATCTTTACGCTCAACTTACCTTCCCTCGCCTTCAGGAGAACCGTGTTGGCCACGATATTTTCAATCTCCATTGTCAGAATGTGAATCCAAGGCAGTCGCGATACATTTCACTGAGCGGAAAACGACGGTTTTTCTGTTCAGACGTGCCGACGACGGTGCTGCTGCTGCTGCTGCTGCTGCTGCTGCTGCGGGCGCACAGGGCGGACGCGGCTGTGGCGCATAGTAGGACTGTGTTTTTGTTTTGTTTTTTTCTAATAGTGGTCGTCGTTCCTCTCCATTGCAAGATGTTTCTTCACCGAAAACCCCTACCTACGGAGCCGTACGACGGGGCTTGTTAGCATTCACAGCCTCCCTCCCTTCCCTCTCTTGCCTGCCTTCCTTCCTGCTTCAACTCCCTCCTCCTCCTCTTCCTCCTCCTCCTCGCCCCTCCTCACCAGCGAGAGTAGGAGGGATCAATTTACAACCAGTGCAGCCACACACACATTCACACACACACAAGTGCATTCATACATACATGCCTGCATGCATTTCACCCCCTCCCTAAAAAAAAAAAAAAGTCTCCCCGATAAAATTATGGGAGGTTATGTCATTTTATTGCGTGGCAGGTTTTGGATTAAAACGTGCTTATGTGTGTGTTTTTTCCCTCTTTCTGCCATAATGATTCTCTCCTCAAACCACACCACACTTAAATGTGATACAGTGAGTGAGAGGCTCCTGGAAACATCTAGAAAGGAAGAAATATTCCCTCCTTATTTCATCAACTCACATGGATTATATTTGTTTTTATACCCCCAAAAAACATGAATGTAAGCTTTTCCTCTCCATGATTTCCTGCTGGTACATCTGCTGCAGGATGATGCACTGTCAAGGAAACACAGATGTCAGGCCTTCCAGCTACTTTTTTGTGTTTCTGAGAAAGTTCTACAATTTTCTAGTAATGGTTTCAGTGGGAAGTTATTTTTTAGTTCTAGGAATATTCTTCTGAAAGTAACGATAAAGTTCGATGAAGGCATGTGAATGTTTTCTACATGGTCCCTCACTTAAATGCTCGAATGTTGCAGGCAAAATGACCTACTGTTTGTTCGTTGTTCATGTTACAAGAACATTTTATTTAAAAAAATGACGTTTTGTTATCTGAGGCTTCCACAACACCTTGAAAACATTTTCTGAATGTTGCATTGAGAGCATCCTTCATTTCTAATGTAACGCTATTGAAGAATGTGTTATAATGTGTTCCCATAACAACAGCTCCAAAACATTCTCAAAATATTACAGGAAAAATGCTACTTTTTGGTATTATATCTGATTACTAGAACATTTTTAAAATATATATATAAATCTGTCATCTGAGGCCTCATAACAACTTGAAAACATTTTTAAAATTTTGCACTGAGAACGTCCCTCCTTAATTTATCATGTAACGCTGTGAGAATGCTCTATGTAAGAAAGTTCTTCAACAACATCCCCAAAACATCCTCAAAACATTACAGGCAAAAAAGTTCTACCTTTTGTCATTATATCACATTAATAGGAACATTTTACAACTTTAAAAACATTATTAGAATGTTGATTTGAGAATGTTTGAGAACATAGTCTGACAACATCCTCCAAACATCATTTAAATGTTTCAATTAAAACATTATTTTCTGGTTAACTTGTCACCTTATAGGGTCACAATTTAAAATTATCAATATAGTTATTCTCTTCCTTGAACATTAGATTAAAAAGCTTCCTTTCAGACATTATTAGAACTTGTAGCTAATGTTAGCCAATGTTGTGGCAATGTTCCCTGCTTGTTGGGCTGATACAGGCCTCTTATAGTTCACATTCATGAAATAAAACCTGCATCTCCACCAACATTTATCCACTTCAGCTTTTTTTAAATCTTCATGCAGCTGTCATCTTCTGCAGCAGACTTGAAGCAACTTGAATGCAAAGAAAATTTGTATTTATTTTTTATTTTTTTTATTTATTTTTTTACCAAATGTAAGTCTCCACTACTCCCCTGCTGTTCCATCTCTTGCATGTCCTGCAGGCTGGTGCATTGTCAAGGAAACACGAATGCCAGACCTGATACAGGCCTCTCATGGTCTGAACAATGGTGCAAGGCTTTAAGTTGTTGCACTATGCCAGGTCGTGCAGCCTGGAGAAAAGAGATAACGCGGCGGTTTTCTCCTCCTCACAGCTCAGCGTCCTTCTGGGCGCTCTAATCTGACACTTTGATCTGCTGAATCCACAGCGCTTTAGGTAGAGCTGTGTGTCTGAAATAAATAAATAGATAAATAAATAAGCAAGAGATTCACTTCTTAAAATAACTTTTGGGTTAAAATTTAGTCATGTGAAAGTGAGAGAGAACAACAAAGAGCAGTTTCGGTTTGTAATTTGCTACGAGGGTCATAAAACTATTAGAGCGCAGCCTGAGGGTGTCTGTTGACCTGAGAACAGAGGAGGTCACGGGTCACTAACTTTCATCTTCACATCCTCATCCTTTTAGCACAGATAGTGTCAAGTTACTGGATCAATCAATCAGGCGTGTTCTGTCTGGACACGCTGTCAAAGCAGGCAGGAGAGAATCTCAGAAAATAAAGCCAAGCTCTCTAATAACAGTCCTGTGTGTGTTCAGATACAAAATCAGTAACTGTCAGTGTTTTTGACAGGAACAGCAAAACTCTGACTCTTTAATAACAGATTGTAGTCCAGATAGTCCTTATAGAGTAAATGCTTCCACCTTGTGGTGAGAATGTATAAATACAACAGGACAATCTTCATACAGAACACAGAAATTGAAACAGTTTTAGCAAAGTTGTGACAGAAATAAGCTTACATGTGAGCAGATAAAGATAAGGATGTATGGACATGTTTGATAATAAATATGACTAATGAAGATGGCTGACAAATTAAAGGAAACCCCTATATCTTGTGTGTTAAGTGAGGATATCCAGTGGTTCTGTTATGCTTTAGTTTGCTTTAGTGGTTTCTTGTCCCCTTATATGAGAGAAAGATCACATTGCTCAAATAAATGTAAAATGCAGAGGCCCCTGAGCTAGTTGTGACCTGTTAAAGGTGTATTTGAAATATAACCTTTCTGAGCTGTAGGAGCAGATCGGTTTCATTTCCAGCTTTGCAGAACTGGTCAGGTCAGACTTCCCTCAGGGTCCCAAATGAGGTGTGAGACAGAAAACATCTACATCTGCAGGATGTGAACCCTGCACAGTTTTAGACCATATTAAACGAATAATAGGTGGTTGGTTGTTGTTTTGGATCAGAGGATAAAAGCTGAAGTCTTCCTCTGCACAAGTGCATTTACGAATCAGGAGAACTTTTTGTTTTACCTAAAGAATACTTTAACATAGAATGCAGTAAGAATATTTTGCTTTCCTTGTTGAAGTGATTCAAATCTTTTTCAAACAATTGCATTTATGCATGCAAGTATTTTAATGAGTATCTCTTAACATTATTTGCACACACCAATGTTCAGGAGGAAATACACATGAAACCAGGACAACAAAGCAGAACCAAAAAATGTACCATCATCATATGGCTATTAGATACAGAGTATGCATACAGATACAAACAGGTGACAAATTAAAGGAAAAACCCAAGCACTTGACCCCTCATCGGCAGTAGCTCGTGTCCGAGCCTTATATCCGAGACAATTTCAACTCGTCCTCAGTTAGCTTGTAGTTGTTCTTGGGTGGCACTTTCTGATATGGCTGCCCAAGCCCAGAGCTGTATGGAAGTGTCGAGGGTATTTTGGGCAGGGCAGGGTGGGTGGAGAGCGCGGCTGGAGGAGCCACCCTTACCTCTCTGTCTCCTTGCTTCCTCCTCGCAATGACGTAGGTTTTCCATATGGTTTGTCCCCTGAGTGATACATTGCCTCCACCCTGTGCGGTCTTTGGCCAGAGTTTCCCAATTAGCATGGTCAATGTCGCAGCGAAGGAGAGTGGCCTTCAGTTGGTCGCGAAATCGTCGCTTAGGTGCTCCTTGGGATCTTGTGCCATGTTCAAGTTGTGAGAACAGGATCTGGCGGGGGAGTCGAGTTGTGGGCATTCTCCTAACGTGTCCTGCCCAGCGAAGGTGAAGTCGCACCATCGTAGTCTCGATGCTTTGGAGGTTGGCTCGGAGACGGACAGTTTCATTTGGGACGAGATCTTGCCATTTCACCTTCTGCTGTTGCAAATGCGCCAGCTTTTTAATGTCACTTCTGTACAGGACTCACACCTCAGAGCCATAGAGGAGGGTAGAGAGAACAATGGCTCGGAACACCATGATTTTTGTATGAAGGTTGAGGTCATGGTTAAGGAAGACACGTTTGGAGAGCCTCCCAAAAGCTGCATGTGCAGCACGAATCCTGTTGTCGATGTCTTTCTGCGCAGTGCAGTCGTTGGAAAGGTAGCTTCCCAGGTAGGGGAACTCTTCCACATTCTTAAGGACTTCACCGCGGAGACGTACGTTGCTGGTGTCTGGAGGGGGATGGCCCGGAGCTCCCTGCGCAAGGATCTTGGTCTTCCCAGTGTTGGAGGTGAGACTGAAGCAGGAGTACACACCATCGAAGGCATCAACAGTAGTTTGGAGGGTGTCGACTGTGTCCACAGGGGTCGCATTGTCGTCAGCGTACTGCAGCTCCCGTACTGTAACTGGGGTGGTGAGTCAGCGGGCGCAAAGGCATCCTGTGTTGAAGAGGCCTCCATCCATTCGGCAGCGAAGCTGGATGCCAGAGGCCGTGTCAGCAAGCTTGTGGATCATAGCCCCAAGGTAGAGGGAGAAGAGAGTGGGGGCCAGAACACAGCCCTGCTTCAGACCAGTGGTGATGGAGAAGGGATCACAGATGATGTTCTTCACCACGACGCGACCAGCCATCCCATCATGAAGGGCCTGTACAAGGTCTGTGAAGTGGTCGGGACAGCCAAAGCGTCTCAGGGTTGCCCACATAGCTGGTCTTGGGATGCTGTCGAAAGCCTTCTCTTGGTCCCAGAAGATGAAAAAGAGCGGTCGTCATTGCTCACGGGACTTCTCCTGAAGCAGGCGGGCACAGAAGATCATGTCAGTTGTGCCACGAGATGGTCGGAAGCCGCACTGTGACTCTGGTAGAACTTCCTCAGCGACAGTCAGGAGCCTGTCTAGCAGAACTCGTGCAAAGATCTTCCCGGCGATGCTGAGGAGGGAGATGTCGCAGTTGTTTCCGCAGACAAAGCGATCCCCCTTCTTGAAGATGGTGATGACGGTGGTGTCCAACAGTGAGGGGATCTAGTGGGTTTCTTGCCATTTAGAGAAGAGTCACTGCAAATCAATCCCTGATGGGAGTGATCTCCTCCAGGATGACAATGCTTCATAGGGTCACTGAATGGTTTAATAAGGTTGTAAATGATGTTAATCACATGCTGTGGCTTTCACAGTCCCAAGATCTCAACCCAGTCACGGGAGCTTTTTGATCGACAAGTGGGACAGTGCCCTCCAAAACCATCATCAAATCATCAAATAAGGGAATATCTTTTGAAAGGATGGTGTTTATCCCTTCAGTTGAGTTCCAGAAACTTTGAAAGTCATTGCCAGGTTGCATGAAGAGATCATTTTATATCGTTTTTTTCCCCTTTTATTTGTCATCATCTTATTAAAGCAGTGTGACATTGTTATGGTCACTTCTCATGTCTCACTAATGTGTCTGCAGCACTAAAACTGCTCAGCTGGGGTTGTGCAGCAGTGGAATATGGAAGTATATTAACTTAGTAGATTATTTTCTGGCATTTTTGCCTTTACTGAACACATAAGCGAAGTAGCAGAAAAGAAACTCAGGGCAAAACTTGTCTCTGGCTTTGAATTAAACAAGCAGAGTTGCAGTAATATAACTTCTGGGCTACTAAGGTACACCATTTTAATACAAAAATACACATATTCTTTCCGTGCTTCTCATACTTCCACTACACTGCAAAACAGAGTTAAATATTATACATTTTACTCCAGTCATTTGCTAGTTTTAGTTACAAATTACTTTCAAAAATTCAAATTTTTACATAGGAAACATGCAAAGAGATACCCAACAGTAATTACCAAATATCTAAAACAATTTGGAGATTAATAGAAAATTACATGCCAGCTAGTGTGACTATTATTATTCATGCAATAATCCAAACATTTCATAGTTTCAGCTTCTTTAGCATGAGGATTTGATGCTTTGTCTTCTATTTGGTAATTGTGATTTCTCCATACTTTCTTTAGTTTTACACAATGAACAAACTATTGACTGATGAAGAAAACACAATGGAGCGCAATCCTTAATGAAAATTGTCATAAGATGCAGTTTTGTATAAAATAGTTGCTGTAATGTCGTGGTAATAGAAAGGTTACCATGACATCTGTTTGACTCCAGCCAAGTACCTTCACCAGATGACTTTATCAATCTTTATAGCAACTACATTTGCAACCATGACAACTACAGCAGAATCAAAAATCATAAAACACAGGATTTTTCATTTCTTGTCATCAGTCGACTGTTCACCCTCAAATGAATCATAAAGGCAGAAAAAATCTGTAAAAAATAGACAAGATGAACCGGAAAAACCTCTATGGGACACAGTGCCATGAGAGGAACCGAGAATTAGATTTATTGTCGATCCATCCATCCATCCATTATCTATACACCGCCTAATCCTCACTAGGGGGGCTGGAGCCTATCCCAGCTGACTTAGGGCGAAGGCAGGGGACACCCTGGACAGGTCGCATTTATTGTAGATGAGAAACAAATTATAGGTAAGTGCCTTTTTACATATAATCACTATTTTTAGTGAATGAAGACTGATGACGTATAACTCAACAGTAAATTTAATTTAAGTCTCCTTTCACCCATTTTGAGCTGTAGCTTTGCTCTCTGCTGTAAATTAAGTTACATTTAGGACACTGGGTGGAGCTGTTGACATGAAAACGTTAATGTAAGCGGGCAATTACTTATCTGTAGTCTCAGGTTGTGGAGTTTCAGCAAGCTCACTGCAGTTCATGCTTGTTCATGCATATTATTCATAACATTCTCTACTTCTGCACATACAGGGGCTTTTATTTATCATTATCCCCCTCGGGTCTGTGACCACATAGACCAGAAGAAGAGGAGGTGGTAATTCTTTCACACTTCATGAATCTGAATCTTACACTACAGTCTCACAGTCGCAACAGTGATTTAATTATGTATATATATACCAAACAAACATGTATTAATGTGATTTACAGCTGTACTAATGAAAACTGACCATATTCAAGCTTACAAATTATTTAGTAAATAGAAACAAAAGAGAAAAAAGTCTGTCAAAAACCATTGTTGGCAGTTCGAGAGATTAAACTATAATTTTGTAATATATTTTTAAAAGGTGATTTATCATATGTACATACGATCCCACTATTTTTAATCTGTAACATGACTCAACATTGAAGGAGGTTCTTTGATTATCAAGTCAAATAGCTGATTAGTCATATTTTCAGCTACTTTTAAATATGTATCAGTATCTCCTCCAAAAGCTTCCATTAATCCAGAGGTCTCAGAGGGTCACTAAACTTATCTTGCCATTGAGACACCATTTCTTGAAATATCTGATTTGAGACTAATTTTGTAGTTGCCAATACATATTCACAGCAGAGAGCAGGTGAACACTTGATAGAGTCAAACCCAGAATGAATATCTGCTTTACCTTTTAATGAAACATTGTTCTGTCCTTTCCAGAAATCTTCTTTGTGTGATACAATTACAGGCAGATATTTAACAATAAAGTTCTGGTCAACAACATCGCCAACAATCAGGGCAACAAAATGCATGTGACACACTTCACATCACCTGGATTTGATGACAGAGCTGTACCAGAGGGTATGAAGGATTTAGAAAAGAACATAATGGCAAAAGTAGTCCAGTGTAGAACAAACAGGACAAGCTTAACCTTCCTTTGCTTTGCTTCTCTTTTTGCACGTGAAAAGTGTGGGAAAGTATATAGTTTATTCTTTTGCTCGCTGCAAAGTTGGAGCTGGAATCTAAAGCACCTGTCCTGTAGCTATATACATGAATCTGGGGCTTTTTTCATTGTCGGTGACAAGATATTAGGTTTCACATTAGTCAAATAAATATAAAATGCAGAGGCTTATGAGCTAGTGTGACCTGTTTAAGGTGTATTTGAAATATAATCTTTCTGAACTGAGAGAGCAGATCAGTTTCATTTCCAGTTTTGCAGATCTGGTCAGGTCTGACTTTTCTCAGTGTTCTAAATGAGATATGACGCAGTACACATGTACATATGTAATATGTGAACCCTACACAGCTGGTTCTGTTTTGGACCACAGAAGGTAAAAACTGAAGTCTTCTGCACTGGTACATTTAGGAACCAAAAAAAGTGTACTTTTTGTGTAAAGACTACTTTTAGTTGAGAAATTTTTACTTCCATAATTAACATGATTTGATTTTTTATTGACCAAATATATTTGTACAAGGAGTGTGTCCTTATGAGCTTACACAAAACACAACAATGTTTAGGAGGTAATACAAATTAACATGTGACACATAGATACAAGTTACAAATTAAAGGAAAACCCTGAAGCCTTGACCCCTACACTGAGGGGATCTGGTGACAGTTAACTGTGGGAGGCATTTTGCAGGCATGGTTTGGGTTAATTTGTCCCCTTAGAGAAAAACAAATCACTGCAAAGTTGTTCTGCATGATCATTTTTGTCCTACAAATCTTTTGCTGGTGGAAGTGATTTTTTCCTGAACGACAATGCCTCCATCCAAAGGGCACATGGGGTCACTGAATGGTTTGATGAGCTTTAAAATGATGCCAATCATATGCTGTGGCCTTCATAGTCATCACATCTGAAGCCAGTGTTTTTCCAGCACCATCAGAAACAAAATAACACCAAATAAATAGAACAGTCGTGTATCAGCTCACCAGTAGACCTCTAGAGACTTGTAGAATCAATGCCAAAGAGCACTGAAGTTGGTCTGGCAGCACATGGTGGCCCACACAGGTAGTATAGGATGAAAGTGTGCAGGGATTGCTGAAATAAATATTACACAGGTAATTGAATAAGTCACTTTAATCAGTGGTCATATGCAGTATATGCGTTCATGCATGTCTGTGTTTAGTGTATACATCCATCTATTATCTATACACCGCTTAATCCTCATTAGGGTCGCAGGGGGGCTGGAGCCTATCCCAGCTGACTTAGGGCGAAGGCAGGGGACACCCTGGACAGGTTGCCAGTCTATCACAGAGCTACACTGAGAGACAGACAAGCAAGCACACTCACATTCACACCTACGGACAATTTAGAATCACCAATTAACCTCAACATGTTTTTGGACTGTGTGGAAGGAAGCCGGAGAACCTGGACAGAACGCACGCTGCACAGGGAGAACATGCAAACTCCATGCAGAAAGATTCCGGTGCCCCCCACCGGGACGCAAATCGGCAACCTTCTTGCTGCGAGGCAACAGTGCTACCAACTACGCCACCTTGCAGCCTTTAGTGTATACAGGCTACCTAAATATATATTTGACAGCATGTACATACTTTCACCTAAATTAGTGCTTAAAAGCAGAACTTTTTGTGGTATTTCTACCTATATTTACCTAAAAGGTCTTAAAACTTTTTCTACCACTGCTAATAGTAGCCTATCACATTATTGAACAACTTATTAACACCATCGTTTTCTCCAACCTGAACCACTGCAACACACTGTCCACCAACCTAAATGATACTTTTAAATGTTTACATGGTTTGGCTCTGCTCTACAGCTTAGAAGCCTTACTCCTTGATTCTGCACATTGATGTCTCGGATCAGAGAATCAGTGGCTGTAAAAAGTTCCAAAGTCTGAGCTTAATACAAAGGAGAACCATGCTTTTATTGTTCTAGCTCCAACACTGTGGAACAAGGGGTGGCCTCTCTCACTAGCCTCTTTCTTGCACAGTCACTCAGTTTTTGAAGACAACCTAGGGTCCAGTGGCAGCTACACTTGGTCTTGTAGGGAGGTACTATCCCTGTGGTACACTAAAGGACAGATAACAGCATGTGGCAGACTTAACATGGGCGTTTCATGTGAGAATTTGATAATGTAATTGTTTGGCTGCTTTTTTTTTTCTGCACTCATTCATATTAGGTGAAGAAGATGGTGGTATTATTGCTCTTTTTATTATTTTACTAATGTTTTATTGTTGCTTTTAGTAAATAAAGCACTTTATAACTCCTTTTAAAGGTGCTATGGAAATAACATTTGTTAATATTACACTATTTAAGGATTCACTCTGCAAAAATAACGTACTTAAATATGATTTGTGCAAGATTTTAACGTGCAACAGAGTATGTGAGAAAGACAAAATGAATAATTATAGTTAAAAAGGTGATCAAATCGGCGGTTGTGTGTGTTTGTGCGTGAGTGTCTGCAGTTTCCTGACTCTGTGTGTGTGTGTTTTCACGTGACTTCTCTCAGAGTCTGTGCGCCTCTGAAGCAGCAGCAGAGACGCTGAAAGCAAAAGGAAACGCCGCAGTTTGGAGCTCAAGAAAAAAAAAACTGCTGCAATTTTAAAGCGGACTGTGACAGCCATCTAGGATGTTTTCACTCGGGGAAAAAATGGAGTTTCTCATTGGAAACCCCTTCTCTACGCCCGTCGGTCAGAGAATCGGTAAGTCGCAGTTGCTTTTGAAAAAAAAAAAAGAGTTCCGTTGGATCAATTTATCAACATTTTTTTTATTTAATTTGCGAAACGTGTAGGATTTTCATAGCCCTGTGCCGTTTTAATCTGTGCGTTTCGGTGACTAAAATGTGTAATAATGAAGTGAATTGACAAACATAAAAGTAAGTCTTCAGAGCCAATGACGCAGCAGAGGCGGGGCTTATTTGCCTCAAGCTTCCATCTGATTGGCCGTTACAGCTTAAGTGACAGCTCATTTGGCGAATCCGGGAGCCGCTTTGTGTTTCAGCTCACTTCCTCAATCATTGAGGTGTTCAAGTAAACGGCAGTTTCACACCTTATTTAAAAAGCTTACAGCTCTTCTTTGAATAGCCATTTTTCATGTTGCACAATGCAGAATTTACTTTTTAAAGGCAGCAGGCTGCTTCTTTGTCTGAAACCACTCAACAGCTGTGAAGCCCTCACATCCCACAAAATGCTTTGCTGCTGATGCCTGGAAAGATGTGTAATCAGAACAAGTCATGAGTAGTATGAAAATGTTACACACCCTCCTCAAGCCTTCCTTCCTCTTATCTCATCCACTCATCCACTTTCTCACACATAAATGTCAGCTTCTTCTGAGGCGAATGAGAACAGAAGCAGCTGACAGTCACATGAAGTGGAGGGAGCCGGGAAAGGAGAGTGGGAGGCAGGGAGGCAAAGAGGGAGGGGATGTAAGGAGGGGAAGGGAGTGAATGGGATTGAGAAAGGCAAGGGTGAGGGTTTGGAGAAGTGTGGGGAGCGCTGGTGGAAAGGAATGAAGGAGATTTAGAGACTTAAGAGGAATCTGTGAAGGGTGGAGTGCAAAGAAGGCTGCCTTTGATTGCTGAGTAGTTTAGAGGAAAAGCCCATTTTGAGGTTCTCTAATCAGGTTATTACTAGAAACAGTGGAGGATACCACTTACAGTTATATTTGACATTTTGCCTGTGAGCCATTCAATGAAAAAATCAATCACTAACTCCCATATGACCCCCTCAGAATCAGCTGACTGTAGTATATCTAATGAGGCCGTGTGAAAATATGCCTTCATACTATGAATATTTTGCAAGTGACAGGCTGATACAGCAGGAATCATGGCTAGAAGATAAACCTGATATCAAAACAAAGTTGAAAATAAGACCTTTCATTTGCTGTAACATGGTCTGAAAACCCCCTATCCCACATGGCAATATGACCCTTGAAAGTTTACCCAAAATGCACTTTTTGAGTTTTTTTTCCACACAAATTATGATTAAATTGGTAACACATCCAGGCTATCAATGCTTGTTTCTATAGTACAGACATTTAACTGCTGCAGTTTTGCAATTGAAACTATAAAATATCCGTGATATTGATGCTCAAAGTTGGTTATCGAAAAAAAAACATGCTGAACAAAAACAAGATTTTGGCTTCACATCATGTCACTTGAAATGAATGCAAGATTGATTTAATTGTGGTTCTGAGCAAAATTCAAATGTGTGGGTTTTTTTTTCTGAGATACAGCAGAAACACCCCCCTTATGAAAGCAGACCATCAAATGATCATGTGGTGAACTTGTTCCTTATATGAATATAACTCACTGTGTGCAATATGTCTTGTTTATTGTCTGACATGTTGAGTCTCGTCATGTGATGTTTTATTATTGTGCTCAGATACAGACTTTTACCAGAGTAATCTGTGAAACTGAGCTTAAAAAAAAACAGAAAATGTCCTGTTACAGTGAGGAGCCACAACATTAAAATCTGACATGTTAATTCAAAACCATTGTTTGTTTTTTTAATGGCACTTGTGAAGGGATGGGATACGTTAGTTCTTGGAGTTGATGTGTTGGAAGCAGGGAAAATGGGCAGCGCAAGAATCTGAGTAGAGCTGCTGCAGAACAAATAGCTAAAAACATCAATGCTGGCTATGATGGAAAGGTATCACAACACACTGTGCATCTCAGCTTGCTTCTTTTTGGGGCTGCAGACTGGTCAGAAAGCTCACACTGACCCTGTCCACTACTGAAAGCACATACAATGATCACATTAATGTGTGAACCAGTCCATGGAGCAATAGAAGAAGGTGGCCTGGTCTGATGAAGCACATTTGCTTTTACATCAGGGACAAGCCAGGAGCATGTGCATCATTTACCTGTGAAGAGATGCAGCAGGATGCAGTATGGGAAGAAGGTGAGGCAGTGCAGGAAGTGTGATGCTCTGAACAATGTTCAGTTGGGCAACCTTGAGTCCGCGCATTCACGTGGGAGTTACTTTGACATGCATCATCTACATAAGCACCACGCCCTTCATGGCAACTATTTTCCCTGATGGCAGCAGACTCTTTCAGGAAAATGCAAAAATTGTGCAGGAATGGATTAACAAAGAGTTCAAGGTGTTGACTAAGCCTCTAAATTCACTGGATCTCTGCGTGATGTGCTGGAAACACAAGTCAGGTCCATGGAGGCCACACCTTCCAGCTTTCAGGACATAAAGGATCTGCTGCTAAGATTTTGATGCCTGATACTACAGTACACCTTCAGAGACCTCAGCAGTCATAATTGTTTGAGTGGCACAAAAGGGACTGACACGATATTAAGCAGGTGGTTTTAATGATGTGGCTGATAGCTGTATGTGTTTCCATATCAGTATTACTGTATTAATAATAATTTCATCTGATCCCCTCTCGTTGACAGAGCAAGCAACCATTGGCTCTCTACAGTCGGAGGACTGGGGCCTCAACATGGAGATTTGTGATATCATCAACGAGACGGATGAGGGGTAGGGATGATGTCATTGGCTGTGTTTGGTTTAGGAATTGACTGTATACTGGCCTGGCTCGTTATCAGATCTGATATTTAGCATTTTAACAATTATCTGTACAAGTTTTTTTTTTTTTTTTAACTGATTCTCGATAAAGTAAATTTATTTTAAAATGAACTAATTTGGCTCTGATGCAACTGCCTCTCTGTCTGTAGTGACTCTAGTCTGCAGCAATGTCCCACAAATAGCACTATCTGATTGGCAACACAACATGAGTAAAAGTCTCTCAACACTAAATGTTAAAAACTTGTCTTTTATTTAAACATAAGAAAAGACATTTCAATTGGACTTTGTATTATTCAGAATTTTGACACTAAGATATAAGTAGTTGTGCATTTTAGTTTCAGATGGGTCAGTCTGTGTCATTTCAGGGCAGTGTTGCTCCGCCATCTCCGATTTTGTTCAGAGTTTATACATTATTTGAGACACAAAAAGTTTTCACCATTTTGACAAGTCCAAATATCAACAACCAAAAAAAACCCCAACAACCTGGCTTGCTGTAATTGCTACAAATCAAAACCTACAGGTGTTGGGGGCCTCAGAAGCTGGTGAAATGTCAGCTGAAAACTGGAATTGTATTTGGAAATATGGATATCTCTACACTTACAAGAACTTTCTGGGGCACCAGTACCACCTGCGTTTGAAAATGTTGCACTTTCACAATCTTTAAGGACCAATATTTAAAAAATAATTGACCCTCTGGTGGAGCCCTTCATTTCTGTCTGTGTTCTCACCAAATATCATTGCTGTGGGAGTTTTATTTCTGGAGATGTTGAAGCCCTAAAATGGCTTCCCAAGTAAGGTCTGAAAACATGAGAAATTCTCAAAATTCTGCCCAAATATTTTGCACAAGTTATTTTTGAGTCCAAAATAACAAATAACTAAATTCTAAATAAAATGTGAGACGGTGCAGCCGCATATTTCCTGAATTCTGAATGAGCACAAACTGACCCAAATATCAGTCATTGGTCTCCTTGACAACTATTAATCTGTATCAAACCTGAAAACACCACATCAGTCGATCCCTCGTTTGGTTATTCTGAGACTGGCAGAGATCGTCCTAGTATTTCTCTATTTTTCTTGATCTCTCTCTGTAAATGAATAACTACCAAAACAACTGTCCCTATCTGTTGCCTATCTGTTGCCTCACCTGTCTGTTTAATTAGTGCACTGTACTCTACCTAAGTGTGTAGTTTTTATATCTCTAGTGCTCTTTACTGTGTCACTTCCTTTCTGGTTTTTGCTCTGCAATGCAGCTGGCTGTGACCAAATGACCTACTTAAGGCTGAGCTTAAGCTCTTTGTTTTGGCGCTGTGAGGAATTTTATATCTCTTAAATATAACATTTGTTTTTCACCAAAGGAGGGTCTTCTTTCTAGCTCTTCATTCATGTACACATGATCCATAAACAAAACAGCCTTTATTGATGCTTCTTCAACAGAAAACCCTGTATCTTGTGTTTGCTTGTTAATAATTGTTGCATATTTTCATTTCAAAATACCACAACGGATGACTAAACAGACATCATGTGATACAGAGATTTTTTTTTTTCTCAGGCCCCGAGATGCAGTCAAAGCTATTAAGAAGAGAATAGTAGGAAACAAGAACTTCAGAGAGATCATGTTGGCTCTCACTGTGAGTAATCATCTCTGGATGGTTGCACGTTTACGTTTCATTTGTTCTATCATTCATTGCATTGAAGAATGTCGAGTGTGAGAGCGATCCGAGGACCAGAATGATCCTTGTCCTGGTTGGCTGGTGGCCATGAGGAGATGATTTACTTATCCACTTAAGCAAGCAACTAAGTAAACATTAGCAGTCTTAGTGGATGAAATGAGAGAAAAGGCTTTATTTTGGTGCAACTTGAGTCACAGTTTTTCTATTTTCGATCTGTTGTCTTGTGTTTTAGGTTCTTGAGGCCTGCGTGAAGAACTGCGGCCATCGCTTCCATGTTTTGGTGGCCTCGCAGGAGTTTGTTGAAGGGGTTTTGGTTCGGTCCATTCTGCCCAAATACAACCCCCCTGCTGTCCTCCATGACAGGGTTCTTAGCCTCATACAGGTTTGTGCATGACAGGAAATGTAACAGCAGGGCCTCGGCTTAAGAATGCTTCCCTTATCAAACAATCTACCTGTTGTTTGCTTGATTAATTCATGAAAATGTAAAATAATTAACAATCGTTTTTTTAACCAGAAGAGTTTACTGCTATAGAAATCAAAGAAAAGTAGCATACATTTGTGACATTTTGTCATAAACAGCTGAGATGATGAATTGCTCATTGATGATAAACCTGTTGAGCAACAATTTTCCACTCATTGTTTCCGTTCTCGTCTCCACTTTATTTAATTTTTATTTTATTTTACTTTCTTTAACTGATATGACGCTGTCTGTGCAGTTATTATGAGAGAATTTAGAGGGGTTTTGAAATCCCACGACTTTTAAAGGTTACTTAACTTCGACTCTGTTATGTCTGTGACCAACAGTGTTATCTGTAATGCTCACTGTGGTTCAGATAGCTTCCTACATTCCTACACTACACGGCCAGAGCCACTTGTACGCAATCGTAGACTAGAAGGAACGATAACATTAGATAGAGTCATGCTTGGAAACTCTGCAGAACATTTCCCCCCTGTTCTCTGTCTGTGTTGTTTTTCTCATTTTGTTCTTTTGAATACACATTCAGGAGCCTGTCACGTCTTTATAATTCATCACATGTTCCTGCTTTCAGTCATGGGCCGACGCATTTCGTAGCTCTCCCTCCCTTGTGGGGGTGGTGTACGTATATGACGACCTGAGGAGGCGAGGCCTGGAGTTCCCCATGACAGACCTGGACGCTCTGTCCCCCATCCACACTCCAAACAGAGTGAGACTGCCTGCAAAATTGGAAATACACCATTAAACCAAATGCATGTATGGATATATATTTACATTGTCTCTCAAATCTTGCAGAGTATTCCAGAAAACGGGGCTCCAGAAGCGACCCCTGTCACTGCTCCCACAAGCCAGTCGCAACCAGCAGCTCCTTCCAGTGCTCCCAGTCAGAGTAGCTCACCTCCAGTCCAGCCCAGTGAAGGACCAGCATCACTTTCTGCAGAACAGGTACCATTGTTTACAGCTGGCTTTTTAAAGCTGATAGTGATATGTAGAGTCGATTTCTTGAAAAAAAAAAAATCCTTGTTCGCTCATAAGTGTTGAAAAACATGAAAAAGTCTGAAAAACACCAAAATGTATATGAAAAATAAGCACTGCATGACTGTAATGGCTGATCTGACAGGTGGTCTTTGGTGGGGTGGGAGGAAATACAAGTGAAATGACATTGTTTATTTATTCCTCAAGCATGCAAACAAACAAACAAAGCACATTTAACATACTCAGTAGTTTTTCCATGATCTGGCTTGACCAACCCTAACAACCACAGTCTGGATTAGAACTCCCCTGAAGCTGGTTGTTAACTTAGTGAGTCAACCAGGTTTTTAGAAGCTTGCTATGAGCACAAACATGGACAAATTTTGAGCTACACATTTCTCACAAGGAGAACAAATTATAATCCTCAACCAATATGAGGAGTTTTGTATAGTAATACAGACTAAAAGCACTAAAGCTGCTACAGCCAAAACCATGAATGAAAGCTGCAAAAAAAACCCCTGCAGACTGTGTAAATTAGAGTTAATTAGATTGTCAATATCACTGCCTAATATAAGGCATGATCAGAGAAAAAAAAATATTTTGTATAATTTGCTTACATGTAGATTTTGTATTCAACATTTAGTTTAATTGTCTGTATACAACACAAGACTGTTGAACAGAATTAGAGATAAAGTCCCTTTTTCATTTAATGTGGTATTCCTATAGTGTTTAATGCTTTTTCTTTCAGCTGCTTGATGTGTTGGACAGTTTTGGGAGAAAAGCAGATATTAAAAACACAATTCAAACTGATAAGTTCACTTAATCAAGAAAGAAGTCTCGGTTTTAGGATTATATCAATTCACAAAGGTCTTTTAAACAATCAAGTGACTTTGAACCTGCAGCCTTAAAAACTCTTGCCCTCCTCAGCGTCCTTCTCACAGCATTATCTTTACACCAAGCAGTGCAGGATTGAAGAATGGAGAACTGATTGGCTCATTGGTAATGTTTTAATAAGCATTGATTTGATACCTGAAACATAATTTGCTCTGGAGCAGCTCAGAAGTTTAGCACAAGTTACCATGGTGATGTACCACAGCTAGAGGTGAACCACATTCAGCTTCGTGTCCTGAAAACCCAACGTTACCTCGTTAACCTCAAGCCCTGCTTAGTTGTACAGTCCTTTGGTCTTCATCAGGGTTTGACATACACATAATTAGTCCAAATTATATACTAGCTGGTGGCATTCAAGCCGACACATGTGACCTAGTCATAACTTAGGCACTAAAGCAAAACCATGAACCTATAACATGCCAGAAACTGTAAATGTACAGTGAGGTGTGAAAATGAGCAGCAAGTACTCACACATTCATTTAAAAAGGCTTAATACAATGAACTGATTCCTAAAATGCTGTTTCACATTTATTTTCTGTCAATAAACTAATCTTTGTGGCTCTAATCAGATATTGCAGGACACACATGATCAGTGGGAAATGTGAAATGAAGCTGAAGTTCAGCAGACCCTTGACAGAAGGGGGCAGCACAGACATTTTGTCTCCTAAAGTGACTAATAACACTGTCAACTACTTCACTGCATGACAATAATCTCTGGAACAGAGTCATTGTTAATGTTATTAGTTCCTCTTGAACTTTTCCTGCTACGACAAGTAAAATTAAACCAGCTGCACAAGTTATAAACTGCGTCTGTGCATCTGTGGCTGATTTCTGATATTGAACAATGTTGTGTTTAGTTACCACCAATGTTGCTGTGCAACTGTAACAGTGAACCCAACTGTGGGGCAGCATTTATTTTTTTATTTTGTTTCTATCCAGGAACAGAAGCTGCGCAGTGAGCTGGCATTGGTGAAGGGAAATCTGACAGTGATGTCCGAAATGCTAAATGAGCTAAAACCAGGACAGAGTCAGCCGGATGATACAGAGCTGCTACAGGTGTGTGACAATTGTCTGCTATTGTCTTATAAAAAAAAAATGTTATGTATATATAACAAAAAATTAGAACATATATTCACATTTTTTGAGTGTGTGTGTATAAAAAAGTTAATCTTTTGTTTTGTAATTTGATTCAAAAAGGTAAACTTTCATGCATTCTATATTCACTACATGTAAAATGAAATATTTCAAGACATTTTTTGTTTTAGTTTTGGTGATAATGGCTTATAGCTCAAGAAAATCAGAAATCTAATATCTCAAATTATTAGAATGTTTTCTAAGATCATTTAAAAAAGCATTTACAAAACAGAAATTTCAAACCTCTGAAATGTCTTTTCATCATACACACGTTTGTAATGTGATGAGGTAATAAACATTTTCTATCTAAAAGACCAGCGTCACTGAAACATTATAATGTTTTGTAAT
Source organism: Stegastes partitus (assembly GCF_000690725.1). Lineage (NCBI taxonomy): Eukaryota > Metazoa > Chordata > Actinopteri > Pomacentridae > Stegastes > Stegastes partitus. Next base: position 108,016 of record NW_007577841.1, on the reverse strand, counting down.
AACACCTTTTTTAAAAAATTCAGCACCATAACTTTTGTTATTGTGACCAAATTGCATATTTGGTTTGCCCACCTATTAAATTTAATTCAATGTCTTTACTGTATATATTAAATGAGTCTGAGCAAATGTCAATGTAAACTGTAACTTCACTTATTGACAAGGCATCGTACATGCAGAAAATGTCATTAAGATGCAGAGAGATTGTTTTTATTATTATTTTACATCACTTTGTCACAGTTTGTCTGTTTGATCTTTCTCATACAGCTTGTATATTTGCTTGCTTTGGTTTTATATAAGTTCAAGGCCCCACTCATATTGTTGCCAGAGGATTCTGGGAAATGTAAAAGTCTGTTAAGCAGGATGGCAAAATAGTAAATTACAGCATTTGATATTTTGATAACTCTTGGAACAGATTAAATATCACAGGTTGATTTTTTATTTTTTTATTTACTTATTTTTTAAATTTTGTTTCTTTTTATTTTTGGTGAGGATGAACTGATCTCTTTCTGCCCAAGCAGCAGCTGTTCTCAGTGTGTCAGAAGATGCAGACTCGAGTGGTGGAGCTGATTCCTCAGTTGATAGATGAAGGATTTATTGAAGAGCTGCTTGTGGTCAACGATGACCTCAACAACGCCTTCATCCGCTATGAGAGGTTTGTGGTTTGGACTCTGTTTGCAAGACTGTTATTTTCTGGAGTGAGGCACAAGTGTACTGTGGTGAACATTATACTGTAATTATGTTTTAGGTTTGACAGGCTGAACAAGGCACAAATTCCAAACACCCAGCAGGTAAAAATGTCGCTCTCTTGTGTTTGAAACAATAAATGTGGTCCAGTGTGTTTTTGAGATTTAAGCTTCTTTTTTTTAAATATAATTTAGACTGTAAGTGTAGTGTATAAGCTCTCTCACTAAATAGGTGAGACATGTACTGCACTGTGTGTTTGCAGAGCTCTACCTCGAGCCCCATCGACCTCAGTCCTGAGCCTTCCACTGTCAGACAACCTGCTGTAATTGCAACAAGCAGCCAATCAACAGTGAGCACCTGGACCAATCCACAACAAGCAGCCAATCACAGTGAGCAACCTTTCTTTGCAACCCACAATCTATATGTGTGTGTTTTTTTTAGCAACTTAAAAGTATATTATGTAACATTTCTGCATTAAAATGTCTAAAAGTGACTAGACCAATGTTATGCATTTTGTTGACTTGTGCACTTGTATTGTCCCAAATGTTCAAACTTTGAGAAATCTGTTGTTTTATTCAGTGTAATGGGAAAGAAAGAAAAAAGGAAAAAATAGCAGCTGATACGTCCGAAAGAGTGGAAACGAGAAAAAAAGTAGACAAACTAGCAAGTTAATGTTTTATCTCATAATGAATCATCATGATTTCAATATGATTGTTTTGACCACAGATCCTAATGAATCATGATTAAAGTTGACACATAACTCTGATCTCAGTAGCTGTACTGATAGTCAACTCATCTCATGCAGCTATTTCATTAGAATAAAACGACTTAAAATGAAAATACGTGACTAAACACAACATAAATGAAACTTTAACACAGTTTCTCGTCTGTGACCTTAATTTCTGCTTGAGTCATGTCAAAATGTGAAGAAAACAACTGCAACGATCCCACGCTACTTCTTTGAACCATGTGTTTTGATTGAGAGACCCTTAGCAGTAGAAATTACATACTGTGTGTTTAAGTCTTGTTTTTATAGTTCTATTTCTGGTAGAAAACACAAGATTGCGGCTGAACATGACATATGCAGGGAATATTACAAATACTTGGGCTCGGGGCTACCTGAAAGCGGATTGGTTAGAAAAAACACCAAATGAGCACCAATGTAATGAGCAGTAGATACACCAGTTCAGTTTCCAACCAGCCGAACCTGTGTTGCATGCCTGTTTTTTCAGTCTCGTCACTGTCCCAGTCAAATCAAGGCAAAAAACAAACAAACAAACAAACAAAAAAAACCAAAAAACAAACCCAAAATAAATCTTTAAAAAAAATGACAAATGACAGTGACTATGTGGGAAATATACTGTTGTACTGTGCAATTTGTCATCTTTAATATGCGAATGGATACAAATTCAGATTCATTACAAAAACTTTTTCTTCCAGTCTAAAATCTAATATTCTGTTTGCAGAAGAAGAGGAGGAGTTTGACATGTTTGCCCAAACCAGAGGCAGCTCCCTGGCAGAGCAGAGGAAAAGGTGAGTAATGCTAACTGGTGACAGACATTAATCATATCAATATGTCTGCTGCATTTACTTAAGCTTGATTGGATTTGCAAAACATATCTCTGCCGTTTATTTATGAGCAGCCTGCTTCGTTGTATTAGTGATAACAAGATACAAAAAGATATCTATAAGTACAATCTGCCTCGTGAGACTAGAGTGACTTTTGACGCAAAATTGAATTCAGATTTTCATCTACAGACGAAGAGACGCCTCATAAAGAACATACATGCTGCTTTTGATCATGTTAACTTATACTATTAATTGCTTAAATGCACCTTTAGGAGGCTTTGGCTTTGAGAGCAGCTTAGAACAAGATGAAAAGTTTGCAGAAGTCTTCTGTCAAGTGGCATGGTGTGTGTATAAATCTGACGGATGATCTGACCATGCAACACATCATAAATAACTGGCACCACTTAGGACAGATGCGATGGAAGGATTTCTCATTTTGCAGCTTTAGGTCCTCCATCCTCACGTCACCTCCTCCCATCTTTCTCTCACATCATTGCTGGTACGAGCTAAGATGTAAGGAAGAGATGAGGAAAGTGTTCATGAAAAGCACCCAGAACGTTTAATAGTGATCTTTGTTAGAAAGGGTGCCGTAAATGCCCCACAGAATGCTGCTGAACGATAAAAAAGCAAATGTTTTCCACGAGATGCCAAATTAATATGTATTTAAGACATTATTGGCTATTTTGCTATTTAGTTTCATTTTAACACAACTATTAAAATGGATAGTTATATTACTTATCTAATTTCTAAGTTCACTTCACTTCTTTAATGCTCAATAATGTGCAATGACTTGATGCAATAAAAACATATCTATGTACAATAACATGCTATTTAGTGCACTCTATGTTACACTTTAATGTCTTAGGAAAAGCACAATTTACATTTATGCTTATACTGTTTTTACTTATGTTCATATTTTTAGGTCATATTTTTCTACTTATATTTATCTATATATTTTGTACTGTTAATATTTCTAACTTTGAATGGGAGCTACTCTAACATAAGCAATTTCCCCTCAGGAATCAATAAAGTGTTTCAGATTCTGATACACCTACAAATATAGTTTCTGAGCATGTGTATACCTTTTTCATGATAATTAATGATGTAGGCTTATTAAAACTGAGCCCATCCATATGTGCGTGATCCTGGTGTTTGTGTGTTCAGTGTCAGATATGAGGATCCAGGAGCTGTGGAGGGCCTCGCCGGAGCTCTGGACACAAGGTTGCAGGTCACAGCAGGGGTGTGTATACCACAGTCACACACAGATGGATTTAGATATTGTGAATATTTCTGGGCTAATGCTGCAAACTAAATAGAACCCAGAGTTTTCATGTTTCTGTCTTGATGACTTTTTTTCTTCTAGATGCAACCATCAAAAAACACCCTGCAGAACAATATCGACAAATGGTTGTCTAATGATATGGTAAGAGAAAGCAGTAAGTTGATGTGTTGTGCAAAACTGCAGGATGTGTGTTAAAAGTATGGCATTGTTTTCTATCTTTTTGTGTTTTTGAAAGCAGGAGGACCAGTCTTCAGTTTGTGAGGGAGTCTCCAGTGAAGGTTTGTTGTTTTCTTTGCTGCCGTTTGGTTGCAAACATGATCTTTATGCACAAACCTTTAACTCTGCTTTACCCTTTCAGAGTTTGATAAGTTTCTGGAGGATCGGGCGAAGACGTCGGACTACAGCAGCCAGACAATTCGCAGCGTGCCGTCCTCCACACCCAGACCGCCGCCATCGCAATCCAGCCGGCAACAGGACACGTCGCACGACCAGCTTTTCTCGCTCTGAATGTGCGAACGAACGGGAGGAATCGAGTGGAGGTCAACATAGTCATATCATCAAATTAAAATGTGCCTACAATCAAACACACACACACACACACACACTCTGTGCCAAGTCAGGTTTTCTCTGACAGCGCACACACAGGAATTAAAACCTGCAAACAGAACTACTGCCTAATCAACTCTTTTCATAAATGCTGTATTTGTCTGTATGTCTGCTGTTTGTTATCTAGATGTACATATAAGCAACTTTATGTGACTGTATTTAAGATGTATGATTATAATATTGAGGTAAACAAAAAAACTTAGATGTTTACAGTTGGATATGATGCAGAAAATATATTTGCTATCATACCATCATGTGCCTTTGACCCAGAGAGCTGATTTTGTGTAGATGACAATAAATGGAGCCTCGTTGCCCAAACATGTTTCATCTGTTTTTGTTTTATACATTTTTTTACTTTGACGAAAATGACAAGACTTCCTGCAATGACGGCTTCCAGTGATATAAGCTGAGGTCTTTCAATTTCAACAAAACTGACTTCAAATTTCTCGTCCTTGACTGTATTTCCTGTGAATAATGGAACTTCTTTTCATCTCCTAAAAATGTCCCCATAACAATAACCCATTTTTTTCAAATATACAACAGAAAAAAATTTCTTCAATTGAAAAACAGCACAATTCCTGCTATATTTTTTTGGGACTGGAGACTTAGTCAAAACATTAGAGCCTTGAATAAGAAGTGGGAACTCAGGTGTGTTCTGGCCACACTCAATAATGTTCTGATAAGGAGCTAAATTAAACATGTTATTGTTCGAGAGCTCAAGGATGTCTGGAGTTGGGTACACCAAGTCCTGAAAAGCACCAAGAAGAGAACCCATTTCGGAGCGGGTGAAAAAGGAAAATCAAAGTGAACAAATTTCATTCTTCAGAGCGACTATCCAGACCTGACGACCATGTGCAGAACATTTTATTTTACCGTCTCTCTCTGCTGGATTTCTGTGTTTGTCCTCCTGCATGGATCTGCTGCCTTTACTTCTAATATTTCAACCCAAAATCTGCTTCCAAATGCAACTGCTGGTCAGGATCAGGAGGATGCAGACTGGGATTCATCATTTCTTCAGCTGAGAGCGAGTCTACCATCCTACTCGCAGCCGATCCGACCATACTCCCTCCTGCCACAAGCTGAAGACTACTTCTACATGCCCAAACCCAGACATCGCCGGCCTTCTCGCCTCCTGCGTCTTCTTGGACCCTCTTTTGACCCGTTCTGGATGTCCATAGATCAGCCTTCTGAGGCCTTGGAGGGAAGTCAACCTTTGCAGCATGGACTACCCAACTACACCATCTTCAAGGAGAAGTTTAACCTCAGTTCTTCAGAGCTGAGAGACGCTGCAGCGAGCCATCGACAGAAGCTGGAGAAGGAAGCTGCAGAGCTGGACTTGAGTTCTCTGCCTTCAGATGTTTCCAATTCAGTCAGAAGCTGGTTGGTGCGTTCAGCGACATGTGATCTGCACTACCGATGGGTAGATCTGGGCCCAACTTTCTGGCCACGTTGGCTGCGGCAGACTGACTGTGAGCAAGCAGATGGAGAGAAAAGTTGCTCCTTTCCCGGCGGGATGAAATGTGTTCGAGCTCAGACAACTCACATAAAGATCCTAGCTTGGCACTGCATAGAAATCAGAGACGGATCCAGAGGGATTAAAGAGGAAAGGTCTGATGGCAGCAAGGAGATGGAGACAGGTGAAGCACTGAAAAGGTGTTTATGGAGACAAATACCTTATCCTGTGGTCACTGTATGTGTGTGTTCATGTTAATGAGTGTTTTCCTCATGTTTCAGTCCTCATCTGCTGCTTGGTTTATGTGTGCATGCTGGGAATGCATTAAATACTTTCATCAGTGATTTTTAGTTGCATTTTCAATCAAATTATGTTTACTGATTTTAGAAATTGCGGCTTTTTATTATTCAGATACGGAATGAACCCTCATATTGCTGTTGCTGTCTTTGGGTAGAATTAATAGCAGAATCTGTGTCTTTGCAGCGACGTTTTCAGTACAGACTTTTCACTTCCTTATATATCTGTCTTTTGTGATGTTGCATTGGTATTGATCAAAGCGAAACATGTATTTGAATGTTACACAGTAAAGAGAAGACAAGAAATGCTCTGTTTTGTCTGTCTAAAATAACCTCGATGCAACAAATGACATGTAACTGCAGAAAATATCAGCCTTTTCTTTCAACTTACACAAAAAACAGTTCATTGTGTGTAACAATTGCCTCCACAATAAAGCTACAAATGGAAAAGTGATTTTAGATTTGGTGTCTTCTTAATTTGTACTATTCTGGATGGAAACACTTCATAATTATCATGTGCTTGGTAAGGCCTTTTTTCTGGTTTTGTTTGACATAAATTAAAAATTCACTGAAAGACTAATAAGACTCCAGATCACATTTGTTTTAACAGGTAACCATGTCATAATAGGGACAAAAACAATAACATATATTTCTCTCTTTGAGTGACACAGAGAAGCCGATACATGGTTTTATTTGGAGTCGGCTTGACTTCTGCAATGCAATTTTATTTATCTGCCCAAAAATGTTAAAAACCAGCTATAGCTGATTCAGAACTCTGCAGCTTGAAAGTGCAACACATTCCGCCGACTTTAAAGTCCTTATAAAAAAAATCTATTATGCTGTAATCTAGCTTGATTATAGTCTCTAGTTTTTTGTCTTATTATTGGCTTATTGGTTGTAAGGCTGTATGAAAGGTGCTGTACAGTAATAGTTGGATTTTTAATTGATTTTTGAGAGTATAAGCATGACTAGTGATGATTGAAAGTAGATTGATAAAATGTGTTCACTCATTTTTTTTTTCTATTTGATTGTATGTTATCTTTTACGTGCTTTTGTTTTTGCTTTATTTGTGAATCAGTTTCAATTATTCTATAAAATGTGTGTTCAATTTATTTGTCGTGTCTGCTTTTGTTTTTTTTTTTTTTGACGCATTTTATTCTGTTGTATTTGGGAAGTACCTTTGCCTGTGAAGCACTGAGTGAGCTCTGTTTACAATAAGCTGTTATATAAATTAACTTACTTGCTTGCTAGACACTTCCCTCGCCAACCATAGAAAAATAAATTTAGATTTTTATATTTTTATAAATATAAATGTCACACAAAGTTAGACGTGTAGGTTAAAGCTCCGAGGCGCCCTGAACGCGGCAGTGAGGTTCCGCCCCCCTCTGAGCTGAACGACTGTACACAGACAAGATGGCAGCTTCATTGGAAGACGAATTCGAAGATGCGCCTGATGTGGAGCCATTAGAACCAACTCTGAAGAATATCATCGAGCAGAAATCCCTGAAATGGATATTTGTGGGTGGAAAAGGTGGAGTTGGTAAAACGACATGTAGGTAAGTGGAATAAAAATGCTATTTTCCATGCTGATTTCGACTCCGGCTAACGTAGCTAGCTTAGATTAGCTGTTACCATAAGTTGACGTGGATCTTTGTCAGCAAACGAGTAAAATGGGTTAATTTCTCCACGACGACAATTTAGCGAGACTTGGCTCTCTAGCTTATGACACCGTGGGATCAAATTCTCACCGCTGTTACGTTTTAGGTGATTTGGTTTAGCGCCAGGTGTCTATTTGCCGGGTAGTCGAGGGCTGTCAAGCACAGTCACCAGCTAACATTAGCCAGCGGCGACGCTGAAGTTAGCTTCAGATTCGTAGCTTCAAGTTCGGCAGTTCAGGAGAAAGTTAAGGGAAATTTACCACCGAGACACCGATTCTTCGATTTTGTCACATTTTAATGATGTTAAACAGTGTTGGAAATGTTAGGAAAGCTCATAATGCCGTCTGAAGACCACTTTGAAATTTGTTTTCTGTATATAATTTGTGAACATGCCAAAAGGTAGAGGTTATTGTTTTTTTGTTTTTTGCATGCAGATCACGTAACTTCAGAATTACGTAAAAATCTACTATTTATAGATCGAGTGAATCTGGGCTATAGAGGCTAAAGACCTTCAAACACAGTTTCTGGTTTGTAACACTTTTGCTTTACTTGTGTGAACACACAAAAGGGGAAACTTCACTGCTTTTTATGTATGTAGTCCATATTACATCAGGGGTCCGTTTCACAAAGCAGATTTAATGAAAACTCTGAGTCTGTTAACCCTTAATAATCTTTTCCCTCTGTGGGATAACCTAGTGTAGATTTGAGCAGTGTATTTATAGCTGTTCTTGCTTTTTTGAACGCTTAACTGGATGTGATCTTACATGGTCTGCATGCACTTAAAAGCAGTGGGAAACACCCCTGGAATGTATTTTTTAATTTTGTGGTCAACATGCTGGAAAAATCAGACATCCTCCATGGTTTTGCATTTTCAGTAATAGGATAAAGGAAAAACGTGTCAAAAAAGAGAGAAGCATCAGTCTCGCAGCGATGTAACTTAAGTTTCCTTCAAATTTCCCCTTAACTTCCGACTCCGACGCTTCGAATATGAAGCCAACTTCAGCGTCATAGCCAGCTAACACATGGAATCATGACTTTCTCAGCTGGTTCATTATCACGGTAGAAGTGACACAGGAAGACTCGTTGTTCCACATTTTCTCCATTATTTATTGGGAGAACCTTTTACTTAATGTTGTATTCCTTAAAGTTAACTTGAACCTAAGGTCATGGACACGCACAATACCCGGAGGTAAAGATACACATGCTAGCATTAGCTGTTGAATCTACATTAAAGTTTAAACACCATGTTTCTTCCTCTAACTGTGGCCTAAGTCACTGACTGATGCTAACAATACCAATCTGAATATAGATACAGTGCCATAGGCAGGAATGTAATCGTAGATTAACTCGTTTCATTGCAGTAACTGGTGTCCACAAAGTTCAAAATAATGATGTTTTAGGTCAGTGCTGTTAGATGATTTATAGATGTGGCGCTGACATGAGACATCCATCTCCTCTCCTCTGTCCGTTTGCCAGCTGCAGTTTGGCTGTCCAGCTGGCTGCAGTAAGAGAGAGCGTCCTCATCATCTCCACAGATCCTGCCCATAACATCTCTGACGCTTTTGACCAGAAGTTCTCAAAGGTGCCTACTAAGGTCAAGGGCTATGACAACCTCTTTGCAATGGTAAGTCGCGCCACAGTGAGAACTCTTTTACCACAGTGGAAAAATGGCAGGGAAAGGAGCCAAGCATAAACATGCAAGTGAGGTAGTAGAAATTTGTACAGCAAAAATCGTCTGTTATGTCATTTAAACCAGTCAAATAAAAGTGGCATTTGGAGAATAGAGAAAGCCACTGAGTTCATTTTAAACACCACATTTGGACATAAACACAAGTAAGTCATTCATATTCATGGAGGCAATGCTTATAACTGGAGGAGCAGTTTCCTATATAGTTCATCCAGTTTTGCAGAAAAATGCAGTTTTCTCTGATGAGGCGTTTTTTACTGCAGATGTTTTGACTTGTAGGAAAAGCCCAGGTGTTATTGATAACATTAACAATGGCTCTGATCTCTTTAAACATCCCAGTACGTTGTGATGGCGAGCCAGCAATCACAAGACAGGGAATCCTGCAACTGAAGCAGCTAAAGCTTCAGCATTCGTTATTTAGTTAATTTATTGTGGCTGTTTTATGTGAGAGTGTGTCATTGAATTCAAAGGTTCCTTTTTATTGCATTCAAAAGACCCTTACAATTTGGATAAGACCATAGAGATAAACAAAGAGGTTTCTTTATGCATCTTTTTTGGAAATTAAATTAGAGCATGAAATCACTCAGTGTCATGAGGACAGTCTGTTCCACATGTGGGTCTCAAAAGCACCACTGCGTGCCAAACTGAAATGGCTGGAGGGCATAAAAACACGTTCAGAACTTGTGTAATGTGCTGATTTTTTGGAGTGTGTGTTTTAAAACAGGAGATTGACCCAAGCCTGGGTGTGGCAGAGCTGCCTGATGAGTTCTTCGAGGAGGACAACATGCTCAGTATGGGCAAGAAGATGATGCAGGAGGCCATGAGCGCTTTCCCTGGCATTGATGAAGCCATGAGCTACGCAGAGGTCATGAGGTAAAACAATGTGGTCACTGCAGAGCCAGATTATTCATTCAAGTATTAATGTCATTCTATACTTATACTGCACCATGATTGAGCTTATTAAGAAAAGGTAGTGAGTGTTATATGAAAGGTGGATCCCCCCTGCAGGAGTTTAGGGCTGATTAACCCTGTCTAATAATTGGAGGAGAAATCTGGTCTGAACTGATTGTTTGGAGATGTGTGGGGTTCTTGTGCTGCACACAGACTTTTTAGGGCTGCTTCGATAATATCAAACATTTTTGATATTTCTGAGTTCAGTTTTCTGGTTACATTTATCACAGAAGCACCTGGAGCAGCCAAAGCAGTTGCCAAGCAACGCTAAGCCTTCTAGCCCTTGAGGCTAACGTTAGCCACAGATATTAAAACTGACAGTTAAAATCTCATCTCCAGTTCTCATTGAAGAACAGATAAACGGTGCTGACCACATCTCCCCATCCACATTCTCCTCCAGACACATTTAGCTTTCGGATTTATCTTTTTCTCACTGCAAAGTATAATTAGTGTTACAGCAAGTTGATGTTCCACAGTCTCAGTTTTGTTTACAATTACGCCCCCATGAGATCATGTGAATTAGTGCTCTGCTCCCTAATTGCTCCCTTGGGCAAAATGATTTTAATAAGATCTTGTAGCGTGTGATGCGCTATTATTTTCAGATCTTCTCATGTGTGCATGCCTGACATTGGAGAGAAGATAATCAGTGATATTTCTCCTTGTGTGTGATGTAGTCCTGTTAGGATGTTAAAACTCCCGTAGCATGATCCCAGTCTAACTCAGGACTGCTGTCTACTTGTGCCTCAGGTTAGTAAAAGGAATGAACTTCTCCGTGGTTGTTTTTGACACTGCCCCTACTGGTCACACACTGCGACTGCTCAACTTTCCCACCATTGTGGAGCGAGGCCTGGGCCGCCTCATGCAGATCAAGAACCAGATTAGCCCATTCATCTCTCAGGTGAGGAGGGATGATCACATCAATTATTTATTACTTTTTATTACATTTTAACTATGACTGAAGCCCTTACAACAGTCTCTGTCTGTCTCTTTGTCTCGCTCTGTTTCTAGATGTGCAACATGCTCGGTCTGGGCGACATGAACGCAGATCAGCTGGCCTCCAAACTGGAGGAAACCCTGCCAGTCATTCGCTCTGTCAGTGAGCAGTTCAAAGATCCTGTAAGTCACACTTATATTTAAAAGTTGTTACCGTCACTTTGAGATAGCAAGTGTTTTTGTGCAGTTGCTTTAATGTTGTTAGTTTTTTTTTTCTTGTGTTTATGTAGTCTTTTCACACATTATACTTTAGGGCTGGGGGATCCGGTGATCTTATATCGCAAACTATCCAATTTTAGTATGATGTGCTTTTTAGAGGAATCCTACAGATGGCTTCATTCATGGTGCTATATGGGATGTTTATTACCAAAGTAGACTCAAGTCAGTAAATTCCTGAGCAGAGATCTGTGCTTTGATCACATTTTCTAGTTTTCTGTGGTCAAATTACATTTAAATTTGATAATGAATGAGGACAGGTTCTCTCAGAAATACTTTACAGTTTGCAATGTTCTTATAAAGTTTACATTATTGTAATACTGGTATTAATGTGATTTGGTCAGATTTTGTTCAAAAAGCCAAGAAGGAACAGACTGGTTAAGTGAATTAGTGTTAAAGACCCTTTTTGTGTTGACTGCAAATTACAATTTTCAGAGTTTTCTAATTTATTTAAGTGAGGTAAAACTTTACTTTATGTGAGTTGATGTCTAATAATATTTTTTTAGGATTTATTGTAATGAATCAGATGATGACCAGGTATGAGAACAGGAACGTCTGGTACTCTTCAAGCATGAAGGAACATGTGTGATGTCTAACATGGCCTCATGTTAAACCTCACACCAGAACAAGAAATGCTTTGTTATTTTGTTTTTGGTGAGACTCAATCAGCCAAATGAAGGCAACAGAATTAGCGGATGCAGTGATGCGATTTGGACATGTGAGTCAAGAAATGTAGCGGAATAGGTGGAAAACAAAGAAAAGAAAAGGTTGCCTAGATATAGAGCTGAGCACCTTGCGTTTAGGCAGCTTGAATTTCTGCAAAAGACTCAAAGTGTGTGGTTTTGTTATATTTTATATTGTTATATTGTAACAACACTACTTAGAGTTGGAACTGCTGAGAACAACTCAGCACTATTTGTTCTTAAAAGCTTCCCGTATATGTTTTAACTATTCTCCACTGTCCTTGCATCCATCAGGAACAGACCACCTTCATCTGCGTGTGCATCGCTGAGTTCCTGTCGCTCTACGAGACAGAGCGGCTGATCCAGGAACTGGCCAAATGCCGCATCGACACTCACAACATCATTGTCAACCAACTCGTTTTCCCTGACGCGGACAGGCCGTGTAAAATGTGTGAAGCCCGTCATAAAATTCAGTCCAAGTATTTAGATCAGGTACGTTTCAGAAGACTAGAGCGGTGTTATCAAAACCAAAATGTTTAGTATTAAAACTCATGTGTCCTCACTGATGGCTTGTCTTCTCCTCACAGATGGAGGATCTTTATGAAGATTTCCACATAGTCAAGTTACCGCTGCTGCCCCATGAAGTCCGAGGTGCCGACAAGGTCAACACGTTCTCTAAGCAACTTCTGGAACCCTACAAACCCCCAAACAAGTGATCTCCTCCCCCCCACAGGACTTCCTCTTCCTCCTCCTCCTCTTCCTCGTCCTCCTCCTTCTTCTCCTCCTCCCCTCCCTACAGACAACACCACAGTCTGAGCTCCCCCCCACCCCCAAAACTAGCCTCAAACCCTGCAGCAGAAGCCTCAAGACTCATTCCTCAGCCCATCTACAGCAGAGCACGCCCACAGCGAAGGGGAGCCGCCGACGACAACAACACACACATACAGACGCCTCTGTATCGCTAGAGATAAGACAGCACGTGTGTGCTGCCTTACACTCACTTCACCTTCTCTTGTTTTCATGTCTACTGCGACAGTTGTACTATTCCTACTTAAAGCATTTAACATCCTCTCAACTAAAAAAAAAAAACAAAACCCTCGTCCTCCTCCTCCCTCCTCCTCCATCCCGCGCAGTGTCCAGCCTCAGTTGTGAAAAACAAAGTGTTTCCAGTGACGGTGCTATGTATTCCAGGATATAGCAGCTTTTGCAGGTGGTTGATGTGTAATGCTTTGTTTATTCTGTGCGATTCGGTGGCTGTGTCTGTTCTCCCAGTTTGACTTAAGATTGCACACATCTCTCACACATTGGGGAAGTTCCATCCAAATTTCTACAGATTCAGGGTGTGATGGCAGGGCAGTGATAAAAGACACTTAAAAATAAATTTTAAAAAGCAGAATATAGCCTTTGGTCTTGTTAATTTTTGTTCTTGACCAGTTAGGGGTCGATCGATGCTGGTGTTTTTAGAGCTGATACTGGTTTTTGGTCATCAGGCAGACCAATTAATGATATTAATTTGCAGAAAAATGAAAGAAGTGGTGTCAGAATTGAAAATTACAAATTCCGACACAAAACTTCATTGAAATGCCTTTATTTATGTCTGATTCAAAGAAAACCTTTCAACATTTATTGTTCAGGAGATTGCATAACTGATCAGATAGCGCTGTTGGTGGGGCGTTGCTTGAGACTGATGCAGCTGCATTAGAGTCAAAGTAATTCATTTTTATATTCATATAATTCATTGATAAGTGGTTACAAAAAGTTAAAAAAGCTGAATATAAGATCATGCTAATCAGCGGTTGACCCCATTTGTCATTGCAATAAGAAAACTGAAGCAAAAGTGCTTCTTTTACCATCTGTCAGATTGTAAGACATCACATATCGTAAATGTCTGAGCAACAGCGTAACTTTTAAGTCAATTATGAATCAAGTCAAGCTCTATATCCATATACAACCATTTGAACTTAGGCCACTCTAGTCACTTCAGGTGGAATGTTGTCGTGGGCAGAACCAGTTTTATGAGGAAAATGTGTGACGTGGCTTTTGGTGTTTGAGGGCCTGGAAACCAAAAGGAGCTATCTGACACTGCTGAACTCCCAGTTCCCATTCAGCGATCATAAAATTCCTCTAGTGCCCACCTCAGTCACGGATTTCATGTCCATCCCGTTTACTGATATGGGAACACTATTGAAAGATATTAGTAGCCTTATTTAGTGCATTGTTAATTAAAAATATATATCTATATATATTGAATGTACCTTGATCAAGTGTTTTGAACAAATACTGGACTCCAATTGGCTCAACTGACGCAACAGAAAGGTGACGGTTGAATCCACCCTCAAGCAAAACCATACCTTTCCCCTCTTGTCTGTCGTTGAATGCTTTTGAGTCAGAATCTGTTTTCTATAGATTTTCTTTAAATTATGCTGTGAGCGTTAATGAAAACAAACTTGCCTCAGCTGACCGCCTGTATTGTGGTTATTCTTTTGAGTAATCAGAGTGGATTGAAGCACATTTTCAGCCTGCAGGTTGCCTCTGACAGAGCATGAAGCCTCAGTTGACCTTTGGGCAAACCAGTTAACAAGCCTTAAATGTGCAAAACTAGGAAGAAAACATGGAATGCACAAAATATCCATTGTACTTCAAATGTCAACTCTGCTTGGGATATTATCTGCAAGTCATGTTTGGTGCAAAAAATTTATGTTGAGATGCGAGCAATTGGGATTATCACTCCCCACTGAGATTATTTTCATGCTCCAAGAAAAAGCAAGTTTAACAAAAGTGAAGGAGAGTCAGTGATACAACTTTCCTGCACTGGATGATGGTTTGTTTGTCATTAAAGCTGCAACAAGTTGTAAATACAGACCCATAACCGGGGAATTGGTTGTTGTTTTCATATCACGTAACACGAAAGTTTGCCATGGTCCACTGGCTCCTGTTTCATAATTTCCTACTGTACTGTTCGGTCCTGTGCGCTCCTTGTGCCCCGGCGCTGCGGCCTGTCGCTTGTGGTCCATCACCGAACCGCGCTTTCCCGGTCGGGGGCCGCGCTAACGAGCTCCTCCTCCTCCTCGTTTTGGGGATTTACCCCGGGGCGCACTGACCACTTGGACGCACCGAGGAGGCACCGAGGATTACTGCCATGCAGCCGACTGAGCCTCGAGTTAGCGCAGCCGACGCCAGGGGATATCAGAGTTATGAGCTCGATGAAAAAACACCACCGGCGAGCACAGAGAGGACGATACTGCTGCGTGAAAATGTGAATTCGCTTTTCCAGCGGTGCCAATTACGCACGGGGATGCGCTGAGCAATTGACTACAAAAGGTAAGAAAATGCAGTTTAAAAAAAGAAAATGCATTTTAAGTTAGTTCTATAGTCTAATCAAATAGAAAAATGTTTGAACTGTGTAATAAATTGTAGATGCCCAGAGAGTTTTTTTGGTGCGTTAATTTTGTCAATTACGCAACAAACTCTCCACCTGAACTTTGTAGAGGCACACATTTGATCCCAATGGTTTGGACTTTCTTCCTTTCAGCTCTTTTCTCCTGAAGACCTGTGAACCTCCTGTCACTAATGACGGTCACCTACACGGCCAGAGTTGCAAATGCCCGATTTTGTGGCTTCTCCAAACTGCTTTTGGCCTGGAAAGGAAGCATCTACAAGGTGTTGTATAAAGAGTTCCTGGCTTTCTTTGCCATGTACACTGCCATCAGTATCACTTACAGGTAAGAAGGAAAGGACTGTTTTAGAAAAGACTCCGTGTCTTGAATCTTTAATTAATGCTCAATTCAATTTTCATCATTTTTTTTTAGATTTAAAATTTGTTATTTTTTTTAAAAACATTTTTAAAATATATTTTTTAAGGTTTTTACTCTATGATGACCAGAAGAGGTATTTTGAAAAGCTGGCAATCTATTGCAACGACTATGCCAGTCTCATCCCCATGTCCTTTGTGCTGGGTAAGCTTTAGTTATGTTCTTTTAAACTTTTCAAACTGGTCAGTCTCATGTTTATACTTTGATTCTTTTTTTGCATATTTTGAACTGAAAACGTGAATAATGTCAAAAAATATTGTTAATAATGAAAATTTGATTAACAGTTTATGGGTTGTTATGTAAAGAATGGCAGCATTGAGATTTATTGCTCTTAATATTGATATGGATTATCTGACCTGACTGTCCTCAATTAAAACTCTGTGGCTGGCATTTGTATGAATATATTTCTTCTTAAGGATCCCTGAAACGATCCAATTTGCCAGAATCCCTGCCCTGAGTTTACTGAATGCATTTTTGTATTAGTTCTTTCTTTGTTCGCTTGCTTCTTCTTTGTTATTGTCTTCATGCATTTACATAAAGAGAAACACCTGCTTGATGATAAGTCAAAATTATCGTACATTGTTGATTTTCTGTGTATGATTTATGCAACAAAAAAAAGTTTTGGACACTTTGTGAAGCCCAGAGGACAGTATCTGCTACCAAGTTTTATAAAAGCTACCTTTTAGCCCCTCTTTGTCCAACTTGTGCCTGCAGCACACATAAGCACCTGTGCCTCCTCTTTTCTGCTGCTGCTTGCAGGTTTCTACGTGACCTTGGTGGTGAACCGGTGGTGGAGCCAGTACACCAGCATCCCGCTGCCTGACAGGCTCATGTGCGTCCTGTCAGGGGGCCTCCAGGGTAGCGATGAGCGAGGACGCCTGCTGAGACGCACCATGATGCGCTACGCCAGTCTGTCCGGTCTGCTCATCCTCCGCTCTGTCAGCACCGCCGTCTTCAAACGCTTCCCCACCATGGACCATGTGGTCGAGGCCGGTGAGAAGGGGGGTGGTGGCGGCTATATTCTCAGCCAGCAACATCCATCCATGACTGGTGTCCATGCAAATACTCAATAACCCCCCTTTTTAAAACCAGTTGACCTCTGAATGAGCATTAATTAACTGAGATTCTAATGTTGACAGACTTTTCTCACCTTGTATTTGAGGAGTGAACTGAGAAGTTGTGATGTGATCAGTCGCACACTCATGTCATGTTTGCTCTCCTGTACATTCTCTACAGCAGCGAGCATAAAACAAGTCACAAGGACTGGCACATAGTGAAATTCCCTGGCGATAAAAAGAAGTTATCATGAGTGTGTACCAAGAGCATGAGACACTGTAGTAGCAATCCTCTCCTCGCTGTTTTCTAAACTAAACATGCTGCAGCTTTGATTTGCACTGTGAAATTACTTCCAACAGTCGGAGGGTGAACTTTTAGTATGATTTTAGTCTTTTCTTGACTCACTGAATCAGTTCCAATTGACATTCCTACTTTTGTGTGAGCCAAATTTTGCCAATGGAGTGAATAAATCTGAGGCCTGAAGTTTTGCTGTGCCGTTTGTGCAGGATTCATGACGAGAGAGGAAAGAAAGAAGTTCGAAGGTCTCCACTCTCCTTATAACAAATACTGGATCCCCTGCGTTTGGTTCACCAACCTGGCTGCTGTGGCTCGCTGTGAGGGCAGAATCAAAGACGATCACACACTCAAGCTACTGCTGGAGGTGCAGCATTACAAACACACACACCCTCACACTGCCGTGCCTGTTCTGACAAAGATTCAGTTTGAGATGTAAAGTCAGCAAATCTCTGTTTGTGTGGGAACAGGAGCTGAATGCGTTCAGAGGGAAGTGCAGCATGCTGTTTCATTATGACATGATCAGCGTGCCTCTGGTGTACACTCAGGTCAGTGCTTACTTTTACACATATTTAAGTGAACTCTGGTTTTCTGGCACACATAGAACACACCACACATTCTTTTTTTTCTGATTTGGTCTTTCATCGTGTCATAGTCTTCCACTCTGGCCACAAAGAAGCATTACATAACTGTAACTGTATTTGTTACAGCTGAAATGACAACAAACCTGCAGGTGATGGAGAAGGTGCGTTCATGTTAACTAATGTGTACCACTCTAAAGAAATTACTACATACAGTGACTCCATAGAACATTACTATTAAATGATTCAGTAATAAAATAACAATGGAGCTATTTCTCCTTTTGCATTTTATGATTGGAATTTACATTAATGATAGCTGCCATCACTAACTTTAAAATCACATATTATTCCCCTTTTCAGCAAATTATTGAAAGTCTCACATGTCCCTAGGATGTGTCTTTCAACTTTTCATCTCAAAATACAGCAAATACTGTTTATTTTACTACAACTGTACAACTCCAGGCTTTTGTCCCATTCTAAACAGGTTTAAGTATATGAGTCCAGGAACTTCTGTCGCTTCTTTCTCTCTAAACAGTCATTTTACAAGGAAATAACACCAAGTACACAGCATAGCTGTTGTTTTTAACACTCACGTGTTTCATGAGTTTGTCGGGCAATGTTGTGCTGAGAAAAACTGTGTTTTAGCAGTGCAGCGCAGCAGCTTAGGAAATGGCTCTGGAGTGACTTCTGGTTGACTCGTCGTTGGCTGTGTTTAGTCATGGTTTTATATTCGTTTCATTGCCTGACAACTGAGACAGAAAAACAAGTAAATGAGAACAGCTTTTGGGGATTTTGCTCTATTAAAATGCGTAATGTGTGAGCACAGAGAGCAGGAGAGAAGCAAACAGATTTAAACATCAGCTAAGTTTAGGTTTCACTGAAGCACAACAGGTGGCATGAAAACACTGTAGCACACCCAGTCTTTGTTTACTGGTTTCAAATTGGCCTTGAAGTTTCCACAGAGCTCTGACGTGTGGTCATACCATCAAAACTAATGGTGACATTAGTCATGTTAGAGGCACAACGGGCACAACTAAGGATTTTCCTATTGTTGTAGGGACATTGCCATCAAAAATAGAAGTAACCTTCTGAGTCTTCATGTCTTCAGATGCTGGGAGTGCATGAAGACTCTTTTGTTCACTGTTGCAGCCAACAGCAGAACATTTGGCGAGCTTTGCTCATGGTTGAAACATTTTAGAGTTAGCAGAAGCTGCCCTGGAATCAGTGAGGGTGAAGATTATATAATTGAGGATTGATCCAGATGACTTTTAGTACCTCAGTTGGAGCATATCATTCAGGTCAAATTTCTTGGGACTCTATCCAGTCAGATTAACAGATTAATGGTGTCAATCTCAACGGTTTTCATTTGAATAACTGTCTGTTAAGTCATTGTCTATTCTCAAGAGAGGTGAAACAATGGTGATTGAGCCTTTGAGCCGCTGATGATATTTTATGAAGACCGCTGCATTTACAGGATTATGAACTGGGCGACATTCCCACGCACCATTACACTGACACGTGTTCCATCATGCATCACTTAGCTTTCTGCCAAACAAGCTTGGTGGGGCTAATGCAACAGACTCCCTCAGAGGACGTTATTCCCTTTCCACCTTCATGTGTGATGACCTTAAATTGTTACAGAGGTGTGGCCCAGGCGCCAACTGCCAGCTGACTGACAACATCAAAGAGGCAACATTGTTAGGATCTCTGAGAAGTGAGGCTCAAGAACATACCTGAAATGATGATGTATTGCCACCAAAGTAAACAAATCAGAGGTCGTAGAGATCGAAACTTCACTGTCTTGCTCTCGGTCCATCATGAGCAGTACCTGGAACACAATTTTAAGCTCAGAAATGCTGACATAATACAGTATTGATAACATGGATGTGAAAAAAAAAGCCTGTTGGCTTTTCGTAACACTTAACTTGTTTACTTTCCTAGCATTTCTAAGTACTAAGTAAATATTTAATGAGCACATTCACACTAATGTAGTTGTATGCAGCAATTAGTGCACTTTAAATTGTTTATTAATGTATTCATATATTTTGCAACAATGATAATTGCTCCTATGAGAATATATTTTATGTTAATGCAACTGTATTACTTTATTGTCTTTCATTATTTGCACTTGATCCGTTATAGTTGTTTAAAATTACATTATTAAACAGTTATGTCTGCTTACAACTTCTTTATGGTCTGTTATACACCTTTTGTTATTTGTTTATGTGTGATTTCTTTCGTTCGTTCTTTCTTTCTTTCTTTCTTTCTTTCTTTGTTTCTTTGTTTCTTTCTTTCTTGCTTTCTTTCTTTCTTTCTTTCTTTCTTTTTAATTAAATAGCATCGACCATTTTCAACATAAACATTTTGACCGATCCTTACAGCGATGGCAAATGGTTTCTTAATGTCATTAACCCTCTGAACCCCAAAATTTACCAGTTGTTGGGAGGGCATATTATCTTTAACAATTCATTAAAATGACACCATATATCAAAGTCAAAAACTGTCAAAACAGGAAGATTCATTGGATAGTGTGTCATGCTGTTCCTTTGAAAAGATTTGCCAAATCTAAGCTAAACATCATGATATTTCATCAAATCACTTTTTTCTGAAATCCAGTTTTAGTTTTTTCTTTCATTCAATGCATAGAAGACATTTTTGAGCTCTTTCTGTGTCTAGCCATGGATGTGGTGTTTCCATAGGTTGTAGGACTTTATACTGCAGTGAAATCTAAAAAAAAAAAAACATAACAGGATCAAAAAAATGTCCTGCTTGGGGTTTAGAAGGTTAAACAATGACTTAGGGCTGATGCTATAGCTCAACTGGTTGAGCTGGCGACCCATGTACAGGGGCTATAGTCCCCGACGCAGTGGTCGTGGGTTTGAATCCATGCCCATGGCCATTTGCTGCAGGTCCTTCCCCCATTCTTCTCCCCACTTTCCTGTCTCACTCTCTACTGTCCTGTCAAATAAAGGGGGGAAAAAAGGCCAAAAAATTACTATAAAAAACAAAACAAAACAAAACAAACAAGCAAACAAACAAAAACAATGACCTGAATGGAATACAGCTCTAATAAAGGCATAACAACATGTAGGGAAAGGCCTATTAGTGGAACATATAGAACACAAGTTATTATGTTAACATAGCAAACATGACGTGTAATCACTTTTCTCCATTCGTCCCTCAGGTGGTGACTTTGGCCGTGTACAGTTTTTTCCTGGTGTGTCTAATCGGTCGCCAGTTCCTGGATCCCAGTCAGGGTTACCCGGACCACGACCTGGACCTCTACGTGCCCATCTTCACCCTGCTGCAGTTCTTCTTCTATGCAGGGTGGCTCAAGGTCAGATAGAGGGTTACATTTGCTAACTTTTGTGGCGTGAAAGCCGTCGGTGCTCTCTGTAGTTAGCTTTATTATAGTTTCTGTTTTGTCCTGAAGGTCGCAGAGCAGCTGATCAACCCTTTTGGAGAAGACGATGATGACTTTGAGACCAACTGGCTGATAGACCGAAATTTCCAGGTTTCTTAATTTATCTTTTTTTCTAATTTTGTCAGGCAATTTGAGATCCCAAATGGGAAATCTGAGGCTGTTATTTCAAATACTGCTTCATCAATCTCTCCTTTGGTGTCTTGTCTGCAATTATTCATGCAAATTCTACATTTTCCTACTCCTTTGACATTAAGTTCACCACCTTTCTTTGCTGTGAATACATTGCATCTGTTTGTAATTTGTTCTGCAGGTGTCCATGATGGCTGTGGATGAGATGTACGGAGATCTGCCCATGATGGAGAGGGACCGCTACTGGAATGACTCCAACCCCCGGCCCCCCTACACTGCAGCCACGCTCTTTGTTCTCCGTAAACCCTCCTTCCAGGGCTCCACCTTTGACATGGCGTGAGTTTCTGTGTTTTACCTTCTCTATTTGTGGCTGTGACAATTTCAACTGGAATCCCCCCCAGACTGTGGGAAAATCTGGGTGGTGAAAATGAAAGTTTTCTTAGTGAGAAGTCGTGAGAGCTGAGATAAAGTAACAACACAACGCAGTCGCTGTAAAGTTTGGTGTTTTCAGGAACATGAAACCCAAATGATCGTGCTGATGCTTGGCAGGATTCCTAAGGAGGAGATGCACTTCCAGCCCCTAGAGGACATTGCTGAGAACTTGGAGGAGTCGGGCACTCGCCACCCCAACATGGCCCTCTTCAACCGCCTCCTCAATGCAGCCCCTTCCCCGACTGGCTTCATGGGAGGAGCTCTTCGCCGCACCTCAGCGCAGCTCCAGAGGCTCCACCACTCCCCCAGCATTGACCAATGCACCAGCGATGACGAGGAAGAGGACAGCTGTAAAATAGGCAAAGGGGGTTCTCTGCCGTCCGGGCTGGGACAGGAGACCCAGAGCACCGTGTGCAGCTTCAGGGAGGAGAAGAGCGTCCGGACGCCTCTGCTGGAGATTCAGTTTGGGGCTGAGCCGGACAAGCGAGGAGGGCAGCCGGAGAGGATGGAGGTGAGCAATGAAGTGGGTGAAAGAGGGACAGCAGAGAAGAGGGAGACCTCCAGAGCTCCAGTGTCACTGCTTCCTCCCCCTCCTCAGTCCACCAGAGAGATGTCCCCTCGACCGGCCTCCGCCATCGTCTCTGGTCACCCCTCGGCTTTCCTGTTTCACCCGGCTGCTCACTCCAGTCTGGAGCACTGCAGCTCCCAGCCAGCCATCAATCACAACAAGGCTGTTCCCGCCATCCCCAAACCTCCCTTTGGTGGAAACAAAATGTCCTTCCTCACTGTGCCGTCTTACAACGAACCTCAGCGTTTTCGCAGTGTGAGCATGGGCTCAGAGCTCACAGGCTCTTAAAGTGGACGATGTTGTGGGACGATGTGGTGGTGTGACGTCCAAATGACAATTTTAAACTCTAACTGCATGCTCTGAAATTAGTCACTGGAACTTTTAATATTATTCTCAGATGACAGCACATTTGGGGACATGCAATTTTTTAGAAATTAGTTTATTACATAAAACATTCCCTAATTTTGTTATTGAAACCACTGTTGAACTTGCATTGTAAACTGTACTGCTTTTCAAAGATCAAAAAGGAGGAACGGTTAGAAAGGTTTGTATCTGTAGGCGCTAATATTAACTTCAAAGGAATATTCCAACATTTTGGAGTGTTTTTAACATCTGTACCACAGCAAATATATGTTTGGCATTTAGTTAAGCTTAGCGTGGACATTGAAGGCAGGGAGAAATTTATTGACCTGTTTTAATTTTCTTGCAAACCACCTGCAAGTGAATCTCAAGTCAGTTGTGAAAGTTTACAATCAAGACTGTGATGCTCTTTGAGTATTAAACAAAGTTTGCACATAAAATATTGCTGAAAAGAAGACAAAATGCATGGGAGAATTTATCCACTTTATTCACCTTGATTATTAAAAATAATCCTGTAAATAGAATGATTTCTAAAGCATTATCTTGTGTATTTTAACCTGCTTTGTTTAAACAAATATTGAATAAAATGAAGGTGATAACAGCACAGTTTTACATCTGTCACATACATGTCATTGTTTTTGCATTGCTTCTAAAACGATATTCTACCTGTAAAAAACTACATTTAAAATATGATACAGTGAAGAAATAAAAAGACACTGTGGTGATTATTTACAAGCTTGAGTGTAGTTATATAAAGGACACAACAGTCGCCTCTGACCCTGATGCAGTGCCAACATTGACCAGCAGGGGGAGATAGCAGCAAACCAAAAACAGCACAGACATTGAAACAGCCATCAGCCACTGAAAAAAAAAAGACAGAAAATCCACACATTCTTCCACAATCTTGATTTCCAGTTTGCCCATGAGTGGGCCGGGCTCCTACCTGGGCTCCAGCTGGGGGGACACCGCCCTCCTGGCCTGAGTGGACTGTCTCTGCTTAGCCAGGAAAGACTGAGGCAGGCCAGGAGCTCCAGAGTCCTCACTCAGGCTGTGCTGCTGCAAGAAGCAACAACTTCAGTGGAAACACTTGGGTAATTTGTTCACCAGAACTTACTGTTCTAGTAATTTCTACCACACCTATGAACCTCAGGCTGTACATATTCCAAACACAAAGGATAAAAGTACTAATGCTGCAGCTACGAGACCTGATCGTGTCCAACGCTGGCATGAAGCCATGTCAGCTCCCAATAACAAACTGTGTTTTTTACTGTCTAGTAAAATGCAACTGAATGGGGCACATGGTTAGCATGGAGCCAAAACAAGACCAAGTCCTGGTCCTTGTTAGGTTGTTAAAGTACTTAAAAGTGAAAGAGTGCAAAGATTAGTTGTTGTTAAGTGAGATGTTTTTTGTGTAGCTCTGAGGATTGTTCAAATACAACAAAAGCAATGCTTGACTGAGATGCGACAAAAACAAATATTGTGTAATCTATGCAGCCACTTGTTTAGTTTAAGTTTGATTCACAGACATGGCATGGTGTCCCACAGATTTGTTTTTAAACTTTCCATGCATTTCTGATAAACATATCCGAAATAAAGTGGATTTTTTTTTTTTTAAACATCGATGGGTTCAGTTCAAAGAATTTTCCTTGCTGATGCTCTCACCATGTTATGCCAGGTGGCCAGGATCAGTTTCTCCTCTTGTTCCTGTCTCATCCTTGTTTTATTACTCTGAGGGTCCTGTAGTCACGACATTTTCAAGTCATTCACCAAATTAGCACAATCAGATGATGGGCCCGACATGACCCAAAAGCAAGCCTGGTCTAACTCACCTCTGAGGCAGCCGCCAGCAGACCGGCCTCCTTGTTGCTGGTCATTGTTTGAAATAGTTTGCAACACAGACAAATCCAAACAAGATAAAAACCAAAAAACATTTGCGTGACTGCCAAACTTTTGCAGCAGCAGCCTTGTGACCTGCCCCGTCTGTCTGCGGCTCACTGCTGCTCTTGGCTGTGTTTTGCAGCAGAGGCCCTGGTTTTGTTGTGTGACAGATTGAACAACATGGAGAGGTGCTGCAGGCTTAAGTGCTCTGGCTCCTCGCCACAGTCAAAGATGCCATCCTGCTGACTCGGGCACATTCGCTGTTAGACAGTCAGTCACCAGGCAGGGGGATTAGTAGGTAAGAACCGTGACACAATGCAATTAGCTTGGCAATAGATGTGGCACATGTTAAAACGTTGCGAAGTAAAGTTGGGTAAAATCCTATTAGCGTAGAGATCATAACCTGGAAAAACAGAGAATAAGAAGGAAAATTGTTTATTCCTCTGTCAGCAGCATCATGTCACGGCGCTCTGATGTCTATACAAAGATCCAGGAGTTTCTACACGTTTGTTTGTCTGTTTGACTGAGTCATTACCAGCTTCAGTGACCCAAAAACACCGTAGTTCCCCTACTTTATCACTTGACCAGCATCAAAGCTCTGCAGTATCAGATTATCAGGAGACATTAAGCAACAGAGAAACTGTCCAGCTGCTTGTGGCAAGTTTTTTTTAAAACTTTTTTTTTTTTTTAACTGGAGCCCCTGTATTTTCTCTCTCCCAGAGTCAGTTTTTTTTTTTTTTTTTTTTTTTTTTACAAAGGTCAACCCATTCCAGTCTTTGTGCTGGCTTCAGGGGAAATGTGGTTTATGCTTTTGTCATTAAGTGTGAAAACACAAGTGTGGGGGAGGATTTTCAAAGAACTGCGTGTTTCTCTGGAACCAGGAGAACTGAGGTCAGCAGGCAGCCTGACTGAAACTAACTTGCATCTACTGCAGCTCCTCACAAGTGATCAGACCATATTTACCACATGTGTGTCTGCAAGAGTGCGCACACGTGTGTTTTCACATATCAAGCTGAATACGTAGCCACTATCTACTTTCAGTTTGTGGACTTTGTGGAAAAGATGTGCGTTTCTGAAACAGAAACAACGAAAAAAAAACAAAAAAACAGAGAAACAAAAAATGTGGGAAGAAAGGAAAGTTTCACAGATAAGTTTCTTGGAATCTGAAACCAGTGAATGTTTACCCTGTTATGAGAGATGTGGATCACAAGGCCACTGCAGACACATGAGGTGGTGCTTGCAGATTCCTGTTAGCTAGCGCTGCTCGAACATCTGTTGTGAAAGCTCCCTCCTACTGCTGCAGTTTCTGAGCTGAAGAATCTCAGACTGAAATTTCGGAAGATTTTTGCTCCGTCACAGTCGGTTTCCTGGCATCAACTCATTACACGAATCAAAGTTCTGTTGAATTTAAGAATGGGCAGCTATAAATATCCCAGTCTCATTCATCAAACCCCTTTTTGTAGTTTTTACCATAATTTTATCAGACATCTGAGAAAATGGTCAAGTCTAGCCGGGGTGGGTGACTTCAGCCAGATCATCTTGTTTTGAAGTAAAACTGAAAGTGAGCACACCCAGAATGTCAGTAATACCTTTTTACTGAACAGGAAATTGCGCGCATGGAAACACGTCAAGCGCAGTGGGTCAAAGCTGGACAAGGAAGTTGGACTTTAAACTGCTAGATTTCAACACGCAGTTGGGCTACTAACGTTGCTGTTGTGTTTGTTTTCTGTTCCGAACGCTTCTGAAACCCGTCTGATCCTGTCCCGTCCTCACGTTCAGCAATGTCACCAAAATCTCAGAGAGCAATCCATTATCAATACTGATTGAATTGAATACAGAGCAATAATATTCAAATATATTTAAAAAAGAAAAAAAAGGGCCAAAATGGCTGTATCATAGCCAAGAACTATAAAAACAAAAATATCATAAAATTGTGACCGTTCCAATGGTCCTTGAACAGTTCATCTGATGTGCAGTTCCATTGGAAAACCAAATCTAATTGTGATATTTAATCAAACTTTTTCTCCATGTTGTGCCAAAAAATTAAGAATTTGCATCCAGCAGATTCTGTAAAAAAA
>NW_007577841.1:76543-80822 GCF_000690725.1 Stegastes partitus | reverse complement strand
ATAATATTAGTGTTTTGTTGTGGAACATGTGCACAATACATGTCACTGCACATTATAATATGTACATTTCTGTTTATGACCAACAAATGCCTTGAATCCAATATTTACATTGATTTTCTTTTTTAGTGAAACACACGTACACAGACTGTTTACAGCCTCAACTTGTCATCTTTGTTTGTACGTTATGTAACGAGATCTAACGGGCTCCTTTCAAACAAATGTGCAACTGCAGTCAGTGTTTGGTGTTCCATTGCTAACCCTGTACTTTCACATTTGTTTTTGTCTGTTGTGTGTGTGTGTGTGTGTGTGTGTGTGTGTGTGTGTGTGTGTGTGTTTCGGGCACTCCCTGTCTTACACGCCCTGCTTCTAGAAACAGTACTGCCTGTGCACAAGGACCTGTCTGTCTCGTTCTGCCTGTGTGTGTGTGTGTGTGTGTGTGTGTGTGTGTGTATTAGCCACGTTTATCACACGCACACTGGCTTTATTTAAACACTTTATCAGCACCGTCTGATCTGGAATGAATCAACTATTTGTCAATGGTCTGTCTGACGATGTAATGTTATCAAGACGGATGGCGACACAAAGACTTATTTTGAAGGCTTTATTAAGTGTGTGTGTGTGGCTGCAGTTTAACTTAGTGTGCATTTAAATCTCTCAGCAGATAACAAATCTGTAGTGCATTTTTTCCCCTCAGTTCTAGGAACAGCTTGATGATAAAATGAGATGTGCTTTATTAATTGCCAAATTTTCGAGATGCTTGTTGGTGAATTTCTGTCTCCTCAGGGTTGGATATCAGGGGTTCACATTAAACGAACACACAATATGCACATATAAGGACTGTTCTCTGTTCGTGGGGTTTCACTCTTCACTCTTCTGGCATCAAATAGCAGTTATATAATTCTGTACCAAATTATATTTAACAACAACAGTCTCCTCAGATGTGGTTCCAGAGGATCATTTTTTAAAATCAAATTAAGCAGGGGTCCGTGGTGTAATCGCTTTTTTTGGAAAGAGGTGAGCTGTGGGTGGAGGTGAAGAGCCTTTGATGCGAACAGGATTGGAACCTCTACATTCTGAGCTCATCGTAGATTCACTCATGTTCTGGCGTGTCAAATGCCAGATTCCCCTCAACCGGGTGTTTTCAGCACGCATTAAAGTCCTCGGAGTGTTTACACCCGAGCGCCGTGGACGCGTTGGTCACAGCTTCCCCTGCAAGGCCACGCCACTGTTTATGTCTGAGGCTGCAGCGCTTCAGCAGCGGCCAGAAGCAGCAAAACATGTTGTTTTTTTTCTCCCGCAAGACCTGAAAACTGGGCAGATGACGTCTCCTCAGTCAGACTGCAGGTTATTATCAACCTGAAGATGTTATTATTGAGGGTGAGGTGGAGCAGACAGTAGGAATGGGAGGGGATTTATTGTACATTGTGAGCAAGGTGGATTAAAAGGATGATTTTCATGTGACATTAAGAATGTGTCTGTCATCAAGTGATCAGTCTGGTATTTTTTCTGGCTGAAATCACAAGTTGCCTCCATTACTGTTGGCTTTAAGGTAGGCAAAGTGAAATTCAAGGTTTTGTTTTTAATTAAACTGTGGTATGAAATAATCTTTGAGGATTTTTTTTTGTTGCACAAATTCTAATGTGGTTCCAGACTTTTGAATGCATGCCAACATGTTTGAAGTCCAATAAAGTGAATTTGATGTGATTGTTGGGCAACAGAAAAGATAATATTACAAAAAAAAAAATGTTTAGTGGAGTACTTTGTTTTAATTTTTTAAAAAAAAAGGTTTTACTTCAGTGACTTAACATATTCTGTCCAGAAATAGACAATGACCAGGGCTTAGAGTCCTACATGAGGTAGAATTTACCTAAAAGTCAAAGATCTTTGGACGCAGAGATAATTTTGAATACATTACCAACTTGCAACAAGGTGGCCTAACCAGCTAACTAACGTGGAAAATCTTTCTCTTCCCCAAAAAACATTGCTGTGAATCGAGTGATTCATGAATTTTGGATGTTGGACTTTCCTTAAACACATCAACAGGAACAGCAACAGGACAGCTGTTGTTCAAATAGTCTCTGTTGGACATGCAACTGGGTATAAACAGACTGCTGACAAATGTAAAGCACAGTGACCACAAGCTTTAACTGCAAAAGAAATGGACCCAGAAGCTGCTTTACAAGTAGAGAGTCATTATCAAACTACAGGGTAGAAACTAATTAAAGAAACAGTTCAACATTTTGGGAAATACTAAGGAGTAGTACCCGTCACACATCTGTTCAGTGGTTTGTTAATGGTGCAATCACAGTATAATATTAGCATGCTTTAGTTCGAAGTCTGCTGTGACTGTGTCATAAAGCACCAGAGATAAACTGTTTTCTTACAGTCATTTAAAATTTTTTGATATGAAGCAATACTTTGAGAAATGTTCTTATCTTATCAAGAGAATTTAGATGAGAGCATAGATGGTATTTTTATGCAAAGCTAATGCAATAGCTTATCTTGGCATAAAAACAGAAAGCTGGAAAACAAGATCAAATACTTCTCTTGTGTCTGTACAGTAAATATGAAGATACAGACCGCAAGCGTAGTTTAACACACAGGAGGACTGCAATTAAACATTATTTTCATTGCTGATCAATCTGTCAGGTATTTCCTTGATTTATCGGTTAGTTGTTTAATTTATAAAATGTCAGAAAAAGTTGAAAAAGTTGGATTTTTTAAAGTGATTTTGCTATCGATTTTTCTTGTCGATTTACAGTCAGCCAGTGATCCCCAAAGCCCAAGATGATGTCTTCAAAAGTCTTGATTTGTCAACAACCCAGAGATTTACTGTAATAAAGCAAAGAAAAAAAAATTAAATAAGATAAAATGTAACTTTCTCTCAAAATTTGCTAAAATTGATTAATCAGTTAGCAGAATCCATCCATGCGGGGGGCTGGAGTCTATCCCAGCTGACTTAGGGTGAAGGCAGGGGACACCCTGGACAGGTCGCCAGTCTATCGCAGGGCTACACTTAGAGACAGACAGCCAAGCACACTCACAGTCACACCTACGGACAATTTAGAATCACCAATTAACCTCAACATGTTTTTGGATTGTGTGGGAGGAAGACGTGGAACTCGGAGAGAACCCACGCTGCACGGGGAGAACATGCAAACTCACCGGGATGCGAACTGGCGACCTTCCAGCTGCAGGCAATGGTGTTAACCACCGAGCCACCATGCAGCCCAGTTATCAAAATACATTGTAAAGAAAGAAAGAAGGAAAGAAAGCAAGCAGCAAAAATTTGGCAGCAAGGGTGCTAGAAAAAAAAACATTTTTAAAAAATTGGGGGAATACTGTACCATTCAAAAACGTAAAAAATAAAGCAATTTTTTATGATTTAAATAAAGTAAAAACTGGGTAATATTCAAATGTAAAAGGACGAAGTACCATTTACAAAAACACTGATTTTTGTTGTGGACATTCACAGTTTTGGCCTTTTTTTATGGTTAACATGTAAATTGTCATTTTTTCTAAATTGTTATTTTACTTACTGTCTTATTTTCTGTAATTTAACAAATGGGGAAAATCTGTAAAATAACAATAAATTGTTAATAAAATTACAGTTATAACTGTAAAAAAACTTTGATCGTGTTGTTCGTTGAGGACTAATCGATTAATCATTGCAGCTCCAGCATAAAGACTGGAAATTTTTCAAGAGCCACTGTTTCATGGCCAGAAGCAGTTGTGAAATAACGAGTGGAGACTGGAAAGCTACTGGTCCCAGCCTAGAATTGGTTCATTAGTGAGCTGTATATGCGCTTGTCGGTGGATTTTTGTTCCCTGTAAGCAAGCCAGGTGAAAGCCAGGTGAGCGGTTTGCCCTGTTCACAATCTTTATGCTAAGTTAAGCAAGCAGCTGCTGCCTCCAGCTTTATATTTAATGTGCAGACATGAGAGTGGCATCAATCTTCTTATTTAGCTCTCAGCAAGAAATTGAATAACAACCATAAGTTTAGGCAGGAAAATGTCTTATTTTTATACTCCTCAAACTATTCCCCGCATGCTTTGTGCAAAAGCATCGGCATTAGTTGTTTCTTCACTGATTCATTCAGATTTTTACCTTCAATTACTATGTGTGCTATGTTTCAGATAGCGATCAGTAAATCATTTCTAGTTAAAAAGGTCAACATTCAAGACAACGGTCATGACCCTGTAAAGAGGAACATGCCGATAAATCCAGCAGCTGCAGGGTTACACATCTGCATTGTGAAAAGAGGTGGTGGTGGTGGAGG
>NW_007577841.1:51542-76481 GCF_000690725.1 Stegastes partitus | reverse complement strand
CGACTCCCTGACCTCTTCCTCCTCCGCCTCCCTTCATTCTTCCTCCCCTCTTGCCTGCTCCCATATCACCCCTGGGCTCCCTGATGGAGGCTGACAGGAACGTCTGTCCTCCGTTCTGCAGCTGATCACCTCCTCCTCCCCCAGTGTCTCCTTCACTCTTCCCCCTTCGCTCTTGCCCGTTCGGCTCTGACCACCACGCTGACCTCGCTTTGGAAGCTGTCGTCCTGTGGCTCAGCTCCGAGCTTCTTGGCGGACAAAATGTCTGATCCCTGGCTGTCAAAAGCACATCCGGAACTGAACCCACCGCCCATCCATGACTATTAATCTCTGGTTTTCTGTTTCCCAACACTACAGGCAAATCACTTCATGTCTCTGGAGAAGCAAAAATGTAGTTTATTGCGTGCGTCTTGCCTCAAACGTAAAAGACATTTTAAGATGAGTCAATTTGACACCTGCGTTTAAGACAGCACTTACGCAATGCATCACGAGTGAGACGATCACTGCATGTCAATCACTTTTTAAAAAACCAGGGTGTGGCGTTGTTTATAAAGCGTGCACACTCCTTCCCGCTTCGTGTTGTGCAATTTCACAAATTACCGGCAAAGGCTGAACTTGCTGAACTGGATGGAAGATGGCAGATAATCAGCACAGGAGCCCTGACGTGGAAACAAAAGTGGGACAAACCCACACACATGCACTCCACGCTGACATGGGTCAGTAATGATGAAGTAAACTTTACAAAATATAGCAGATGAAGAGAGAGAAGAAAGTGCAGGATGTCATCTTTCGGTGGGGACATGCATTATTCATGCTGTCAGTGGAGACGTCGGTGAAGTCACAGGAGTGTAAGTAATAGCGTGTGTCACATAAATCAACAGCAATGATGACCTCATTTTACCGAATAACTCCCTCCACCCACACAAACTCTTTAAGGAGCTCCAGATGCATGAGGCTGCACACGCACACACCTCAAGCATGTGCGCACTCATGTTTGCCTTTTGTACTTTTTCTGCATTGACTTAGAGTAAACAAGTACAATAATAACACAGACAAATTAAGTTATTATCGGGGAGTTGGCCTTTGACATCTGACACTAAAACTACACCAAAGCAATCTTTCTCCTACAGTTTCATCAAATAAAATATAATAATATATGATTATATACTAGAAATACAAAAAGAAGGAACCCAAACAATCCACATAAAATAAAAATTTTAAAAAGTTTGCTCTAGAGGATCCAGGTAATTCTTGGTTTTGTTGGATTTTCATGTATATTTTTATGGGGTCAAAACTGAGTAACTAACAGCGCTGTGGGATCTTGGCCATAATGAGGCTAAGTCCTGTTATAGCTACATTATTACATTAGTTTGGCTATTCTTCATAATTAACAACACTGTATGACCTCAGCCTTAATCAGGTAAAGGAGTATTTCATGTAACTTTTGTAGGGTTTAATATCCCTAATATATAAATTACACCAGTAAAATCACACAATAAATGACATTGTAGGGTCTTAACTCAAATATTTACACTTCTTATGTTACTTTTGCAACACCAACTACAATCCTTTAACTGAAGGGCAATTTGACTCTGCGGCTGTTGTCTTGAGTGTGCCTCGTCTTGGGGTCCTCCTCTGCATCACTACACTTGATAAAATGATCATTTGTCCAATCACAATCTTCACGCTCACGGACTTTGAAGCACATTCCTGCTAAGTGTACATGGGCTCAGGACTGTAATGCGTTCAAATTGTCAACCGCATGAGGCTCAGATGTTGACTTTTCGACCCAATTTCAATCTCCTCCATAAGGCCGAAGCACTAAGCCCTCACTGACTTCACCGGAGTCACAGCTGTAGTGTTCAGAATTCAGGAGGGTTTGAAGTGGTACCAGAAGGAGGAATGGGACATGCTGTCATGACAGCACACGTTGCTTGGAAACAATTAATTAAAAATAATCAAAATAATTAGTCATGCACCTGACGATTAGGCAGTGGGAGCCTCTAAATCTGTGAGTGTGGAGCCTTTGATGCCACTGTGCGTCCTTTCTCCGAGTCCACAAACAGGATCTGCAGACTTCATAGAGTTCATAGAAAAATTGGTGACTTAAAAACTTGTGCAAGAATAAAATCCTCGGAAGTCAATTTGAAACTGACTGTTGTGATCATTAATTGCATGTTTGCAGAATGTTTTGTATTTTCAGTTAAACATCCATGTAGGATTTACATAGGTTTGTGGCTTTTCTGACTTTTTGCAGTTGGCTGAAACACTGCAATGTCACAAACAGGGAATGATATAAAAATGAAAACTAAGCAGCTAAATAAACTGTGAATTGAACACAGGCTCAGAATCAGTTTTTGGAGGGAGAAGAGAAGAGGTTCCATTCTTCCTCAGCAACACGTGCCGTCACAATAGTGTGTCCCATTCCTCCTTTTTATACCATCTCAAGCCCTCGTGCACTCACACATTCAATTACTACAGCTGTGCACACAAGTGACGTCAGCTAAGTCTGAGAGGGTTTTAGAGACTAGGCCTCTAAGGTGGAGATTGGAAATGAGCCATTCATACTGACATTCACACACCAATTAAGCTAACATGCACCCACACAGGTAAACCGGCCGGCAGGTTTGAAAAGGTTCACAGGATAAATCTGAATGGTTGTGAGATGAATAATGTAGCAGAGAAAGAGAAAAAACCTGAAAACAAAGAACCTCTGTTGCATTCCTTTGGTACTTTACTGTAACTGTATTGTGAAACACTTTTGAAGCTCAAGCTGAAGTCTCCAGGGAAAAGTGAGCAGACACTGCAGCTTTGAGGTAAACGCAGAGAAATAAGATGTATTTGAACCCTGCGCATAAGTAAATGTACTTAGTTACTTTCCACCAGGGCATACTGCGTGCTATGTTGAGATGCTGTGGTGTGAGAACCCGTGCAGGTGTTGTACCTGGCAGCAGAGCCAGCCAGCCGTCCGTCTGCCAATACACCTGGCTGGAACCGCAGACGACCGCATGGCAATAAACTCTCCTTCACACACACACACTCACCCACACACACACACACGCGCGCGAGTGTACATGGCAGTACAACACCACCACACACTCACTTGCAGCCGCTGATAAGGAGATAACTGCGGCACAAGTCATTCCCATTGTCAAAACACAGACAGACAGACAGACAGTGAGGCAGCAAAAAACATTCTTGCCATGCAAATATGAAATCAACTTTAGTATACTCCCTCTTTCCCATGAAAGAAGAAAAAAAATCTTCTGAAGCTCATGAGCAGCATTTTCCCATGGCCTCACAGCCGCACACAAACAAAACTAATCGTATAACAAAATACAGACGTGTCTGGTCTGCTCTGTGGTGAAGGCCTTAAAATACCCTCAACACCTATCACACACATTTTGTTTTTTTTCAGCTCCACAAAGCAACGTGTCCTGCAAACATCTCCTCAGTGATTATTTTCTAATGTTTCCTAATTTCGTTCTGTTTCCAAGAGACTGCGGGACAGGTTTTCTCCCGATTCTTCGCCTCAGGCCAACCTGAAGCCAGAACGGGATGTCAATAATTTCCCAAGCCTTTATTTTCCACCTTCGTTCATGGCAGTTCTTGTCTTGTCTTGCTGCCTGTTGTTTTGCTGCTCAGGAGCCTGGAGAGGTGATCTCATCTGTGCCTCGCTCCGCAGCCCCTGCTCCCAAGACAACATTGTATTTATCTGACCAAAATAGCCACCTCAGGCTGGAAAAACCCAAGACAAACAGAAATAGGCCAAGAGTTTCCAAGGAAGCCAGTCTGGGCCGGAGGTGATGCTTTTGACTGACAACAGCCACAGGGCAGCAGAACAAGATGCTGCATTTACAGCTTTAAGGTGATGGTTAGAAGCAGATAAATAAAAGCTCTTATTGTTCCTGAGCTATTTAGAGCCACAACAGCTGTGCAGTGCAACACAGGCCAGAAAAACAGAACAATTTAGGCTTGAAAAAAGTGGTATTTAAAACAGTGCTGACGTATTTGATTGGCACTTATTATAGGGAATGCTTCTTTTATTATATATTGTCTTTATAAGGTGATGTTGCAGGCAAGGATTTGTAGCTGACAAAGGGCAAATAAACCAAACTACATTCTGTCTGTATTTCTGATTTAAGATTGAGTTTGGTTGAATTAACTGACTTTATTTAGGCTAAACTGACAAGTTTTAGCATCATCTTTGGACCTTTGAATCAGTTCCTATTCTAGATATAATCCTTCACAAAGATTAACAATTTGTGCCAAAGTTGGTTTATGTTTGTTGTAGCAGCTGTTTTTTATTAGGCAGCTGTGAGACAATAGATTGCTTATAGAGTTGACTTACCACTGTACTCTGCAATGATTATTAATATTTTAACTTTGGTACGCTCTTAAAATTATACATGTATATTGAATTTATCACCACGATCATATCCATCATCCATTCAGCTATTCTGAGACTTTCAGAGGAAGATTTTTATTTATTTATTTTTTTTAAGTTCCAGGACTGAAAGAGTTAACAGGAAAAAAGGGACGAAACCACAGTTCTCTCACATTGTGTTTTTAACTAGTTGTGCTGCGGTTTTAAACCTGTGTTTCATTCATGCCTGGTATTTGCTTAAACCAATAGTGTGACCAGTCTTGTTTACACTGTGAGGTTGCCGTGGAATCAGTAACAACATCAGGAAGTAATAGCAGACTGGAAAAATCACCCACCTATTTGTAGAAAATAAGCTAACAAGATATAATATGCTAATTGGTGAGCTTCAGAGGTGGATTTTGGTGCCTTTGGACCATTAACTGTATGTAAAGGCGTGACATCACTCTTCCTGAGCAGCAGTTTTGAAGCTCAGTGTCGTGGGCGCTGCTATTTTGGCAATAGTGTTTGACTTTGACTAACTCCTGGTTAATGAAAGAGGTGGAGCATGAGTTAACCTGAGGTGGGTGATGCTAATGTGTCTGGGCGATGGACTGTCCTATGACATCATCCACATTTCACTATAAACAGCCACACTCTAACTTTGCATAATGTTAAGCCTTAATACAATTTGATCGGGTAAATTATATTAAAATTCACTCCTCCTGTAGTTTTTAAGATGGGAAACGTAGCTATGGAGATCAACGGCCTTTTTTGTAAGAGAATGTAAACATGTTTATTTCTGCTGTAAAGGTGAGCTTTTTTACATACGGTTCTATGGAGCCTGACTAGCTTTTGGAACCAGAATCAAGTGGCCATTTGAGGAACTGCAGTTTTTGGCACTTCCACATTGGCTTCATTTTTCGACCCCAGAGTTTGCTGCCTGCCTTGGACTGAGCCCCATTAGCTATTCCCCCATGTTATAGTCTTAATGCTAAGCTAAGCTACTCAGCTGTTACCTGTATAACCTTGTACTTATTTTTACAAACATGGCAGTGGTATTGATCTTCTAATCCAACTCATTCCCAAAACTTGATATTGTACGTCTTTATATTTCATCTTTAAATCTAAAATCGAGTTGGCTAAACTAATGTTTCAGTTTCAGTCTGGCTTTGCTAACTTTCTCCAGACACCTGTGAAGTAATTTGGGTTATCTTCCCCGAGGTACAGACTTGAGACAGGCACACTAACAAACACACAAACCACAACATTCACACAGACAGACAAACATTAATTCATGGTCTGACCCTCTTCTGCTCCGCCAAAGCAAGGAGGAGTGGGGGCAGGAAAAAAAAACTGAAAAATTAAAAACACATTCCACTTCCCGTAAAGCCGGGAGAAGGAGCAGTGAGTCACTGGAGCAGATTGAAACGGGCCCTTTTTAGTTTCAGACATATTGTCTTTGAACGTCTCCGCAAGGAGCTTTTAACCTCCATGGGTCGTCTCAGCCAAACGCTGTTGATGTTGCCGCTGCGTCCTTCATCGCACCTCATGCCTATTAACTCCGCTGCTAAGAAAACAAGTCATTCTCTGGCTGCGACTCATGATGGCTTGTCTGAAAGTGATCCTCACTCTCATTTACTTAGTTCAGCTAAAGGTCATAAGTAAACTGCTCTAAACACACAATCTCATAGATTTAACACGCTTTGTCTGGCATGTTTTTAATTGTTCTGAAGTTTTAAACATCTAACACACACTCACAACCACAAAATTACACACATAATCACACATGATGTAAACTCCCATCAAGAAAGCCGCACATTTAATCACAGAAGAGTGTCTGTATTAGACTGCTGTTGTGTTTTTTCCCTATCACGATGCCAGGAAAAGATTTTACTGTAAAGTCAAGCTGCAAAACGCCGACACTGCGAGAATTCACCCTCCCTCTCTCTTTATTTCGTTTCATCTTCCCTCAGTCCAGACAGAGGCCCCCCAAAAAACACAGACAGAAACCCCAAAATGATGCTGGTTTTCCATTTGGTTCACAGGCAGCGTCCTGAGTCACAGACCCACTCCAATCACACACACGCTGACAGCTTAATTGACTCTTGTGAGGAGGAGCTCGGTGTATCTGTTCCCTATCAACTCCCCTGCTGCTGGGACTGACTCACAGCTGAAGTTCAGGTGGACCGACTCTCAGCTGAATCTGTTCACACTCAACAGGCGGCCTGATTAATGGCCAATCATATGATTTGGGCCAGCTGGCTCAGGGCTTCTCGCTGTTGTTGTTGTTAAGTCATCTTATTGTCCGTCTTTCTCTTCATGTTCTTGTTGTTTTACCTTTAGGTGTTAAAAGCAGCATTCGCATTTAATTTCTCTTTATTATTAGTTTAGAATGCAGGATTGGTGCTCTTCATTTTTTTAGATTGTCTAAAAATCTCACGCCAGTTGGTTCCTCCTGAAGACAAATCTTTACAAAGAAGCCTCAAGTGTTTACTTAGAAAGACTCAGAAATATCGTTAACCAACTGGGCATTGTGGTTTTCAATAGCAGGAATTAGGGCGTCAACTGGGGGCTATTTTACGCTTTATAACAGCAGCGGGACAGTGCATGTGGGATCAATTCAAAATATGCTAATGAAGGAGCAACCATGTGGCTTAAGAATGTGTTTTTAATCATTTGTGGGTAGCTGTGGTGATTTATGTCACAGAGGAATGACATACGTTTTGATTTTGGTCTATCCATGTGATTTCTTATCACTAAAAAACTTTGTATTCTTTAACTAAACGGTTGGACTTTAGTAGCTGACAATAAGAAAATTATGATCAGGTGTTAAAATGACAACAAAACAACATTTTAAAGCAGGATAAACTTAGACAGACTCAGTGCTGTCACAGTGCTGACTCATGAGAAGAGGGTGTTCAAGTCCGGGAAGCACTATCGGACAAGTGAACACACACACACACACACACGCACTAATGTATGGAGGATTATATGAACACATGTGCACAGCAACATGTACTCGCTGTCTCCACTCCTTCTCTAACACGCACTCACACATAAAAACCTTCTTCATTGCCCCGGCTGTGCAGCCGAGGGGGACAGCGGTGACTCACAACGAGTCATAGACACAGCACAAACTCTCACATACACGCAAACATTACCAAAATGCCAAACTGCGACAAACTTTATTGGCTGCGGTCCTCTGCGCTCCTGTAGATGTGAGCTGTTATATTTAGACTGAGCAGTTTGAAAAGCTGAAACAAAGACTTTTCTGACCTCACTTCATACAGAACACTGCACGACCTTGTGATTTGTCCTCACATGCGGTCGGTTATCTCTGTTTTTATCATCAGCGCGTAGCAAGCAGTGAATAACTCACACGTATTATTCCCCAGAAGCCGTGAAAATGACAAGTTATAGTAGTGGAGGACAGCAGTCTGGAATCTTGTTTGATGACGGATTAGGGATTAGTCTTTAAATATAGCTATTGTTGTCATGTCAGAATTAATCTGTATTAGGGGTCTCAAACATGCCAAAAGTGTTATACAAGGTCTTGGAGCCAGTGACATCTCTATTTGTGGGGATCAGCAAGAATGAAACCTGTGTCACGTGTAAAATGACAGCTGGACAGCCTTTTCACTCAACAGTCAGATATGAAAATAAGATTTAAATCTGCCACGAGAGCGTCGGTCGCTGTTGTTGTTTTAAATGTAGGTTGTAGATGCCTTGAAGGGATGGAAGAGAAAGGATTTTGGCAGAGTTTTCCATCCACTCCACCCCCCTCCATCGTCATGTAGAACCATTAATCAGAGACAATATGAAGTCATCGCTCCCTCATGGGATTTTACTGCCTGTAAAAATAAACCTTACATGGCTCATAAGCAGAGTTGCTAACACTGATATCACGAACTAACAAGCTTTGGCAGCCTGTGGTGTATTCTTTTTTTTTTCTTCTTCGTGAAATTTTTCTTATTACCAAAAAAAAAAGAAAAAAAGAAAATTTTAATCAAGTCAGCAGAGATTGATTAGTTTCCACTGTAGTTTTCATGAGGTTTGGAGGCAATAAAATGTGATGACTGGAAATTACGGGAATCAATCAGCGGGTTAAGGGGAAACATCTAATCCCGGAGGGCTTTGCGTTTTCCGTGAAGAGGGTGGAATGAAGGGTTTCCACGACCGCCTGAATGCATGTTAGAGATGAGAGGAGACGGGGAAAGGAAGGGTTGAAAAGGAGTTTGAGAAGAATAGAGATAAACAGAGATGAGGGAAGAGAAAGAAAAGATCAGAGGACAGATGGATGTATGTTGTAACACAGAATGGGGAGGTGAAAGAGGGCGGTTAGCTGGCATGGTGTTTGCGAGCAAATGTATGCGTCACTGAAGCTATTCCAAGATGAACAAATGCACGCGCACACACACACACACACACACACACACACACACACACAGTAGGCTTTGGTTGTTTCCTTGACAACAGTATAGTATTTTCAGGGATCAGAGGTGGCAGTTGTGTGTACGTGCCTGCGTCTATGTGTGTGTTCTGCGCAGCTGCCAAAAACGCTTGTTAGTCAAAAGGGATGTGGCCAAAATTGCAAAACAAGGTCACTAATTCTGGTGAATTTGACAGTTTTGCGTCACTTACAAAGGGGCTACTTTCTTCACTTTAATAAGTCATCACATATATGGAAGCTCTTCAAACAAAAAAAATCCAGTAAAAGCAAATGTAAAAGATGTGCACCAGGGCCCAGGAGAGGCCCTCAGATGGCAGAACAGGTTTGAATAACTTCAGCAACGAGCCCACATAATGATGTCAATGTGTCAAATCTCTTCTCTGATCGTGTAATTACTTGGAAATTCATTGACGTCATTCAGGGACCAGGACTAACAACCAATCTGGATGGATTCGACAGTTTAAGGTGCACTTTCTTTACTACTTAACTTCACACTTATTTGCAACTTGCTAATGACCCTCATGCATCTGCGGCAACCGTGTAATCACCAAGAGGAAGCCGTTATCCCCGAAAATAAACAGGATGCTCTAATATATTGAATTTAATCAGGGCCGCCCTCGGAGGATGCTTCTGAGAAAAGTAGATGGTTGCTGATAGAGTTTCAAACGTAGATAAAATGTTGACGCTAACATACACAGCCAATGTGTCAAATGCACACTCACACACACACACAAACACACAATAGCTCCCACCTACACTTCACTACAGGAAATCAAGCATTTCCTGCTGCATTTGGCACAGGATGTGAGGTTTAGTAACTCGCCGTGTTTCAGTGTATTATGAATGAGAAGCACTCTCACTGTGTACCACAGTCTCACTCAGAGCACTTTTGAAGTACTATAATCAGTGGTAATCATATTTATGTTAGATGCCTCGCTCCCACACGTTTGATGAATGAAGATCATGGTTTTTTTAAAAAGGCCACTATGGTACGAATGTGTGCTTACATGAGTATAAAAAGAGGCATGCTGAGAAAGCTGATTGGCTATTCTCAGAGGTTTTTCATGCAGGGTTATATTTTTACTTGCTACTAACTGAAGCCTAAATTACACTTTGTGTCTATGTTAGGCAAAAATGTAGGTTGTTTTTTGACCAAAATGTCTTAGAAATAAATGTAATGCAAGGCGAATAGTGCACAATTTATCCACTACATACTAGCTATCATTAGCTGTTATCAAGGATTTTACAACATCCAACTTTGGTTCGAACGTTTGCCAGCAGTTTCTTTATTGAAGAAATTAAATTTAAGTGTAAATCTGTTGATAACGCATGAGGAGGTGGTCACCTTTCGGAGACCCCAGAAACTTCAAGCTAGATCATTGCACTGATTACAATCAGTC
The DNA here is from genome assembly GCF_000690725.1 of Stegastes partitus. Taxonomy (NCBI): domain Eukaryota; kingdom Metazoa; phylum Chordata; class Actinopteri; family Pomacentridae; genus Stegastes; species Stegastes partitus. Next base: position 66,268 of record NW_007577841.1, on the reverse strand, counting down.
AGTGACAGGCACTTGTGAAGGTCTTGTTAATTAGCACTCTGATGAAATTTGTCTGGCTGCAAGGTGGTTAGCATCGTTGTCTCGCAGCAAGAAGTTCGTCAGTTTGTGTCCTGGTGAGGACACCCGGAATCTTTCTGTGTGGAGTTTGCATGTCCTCCCTGGGCATCGTGGGTTCTCTCCGGGTTCTCCGGCTTCTTCCTACAAGTTCCAAAGACATGTTGAGGTTAATTGGTGATTCTAAATTGTCCGTAGGTGTGAATGTGAGTGTGCTTGGTTGTCTGTCTCTGGGTGTGACCCTGCAATAGACTGGCGACCTGTCCAGGGTGTCCCCTGCCTTCGCCCTGAGTTAGCTGGGATAGATTTCAGCCCCCCTGCGACCCTTGTGAGGATTAAGCGGTGTATAGATAATGGATGGATGGATGAAATTTGTTCATAATCCAACTCATGACATCATGGCATTTTCTTAAATCCAACACAATAATGTAAAGCACTGATTTCCAATCACTTACGTCGAGCTGACCCACACAGTCCTTACAAAATGTTTGCGGCAGATATGAAGCAAACTTGTGGTTGATTTGCAGCAAGAAATTAGTTTTCCAGAGAATGTTGTTGCAAGTTTGCCAATGTTGGCAAACAACAATAAAGAGAAGCCTTCCCTGGAGAACATGCTCACCAGTGGTTTACCAGCACAGTTTGGAAGCATTAACAACCAACTGTTTGTTACAGGTTTTCCACAAAGTTAGCCCAAACTCCACTGCATGTTTGAAACAAACCTAATTTGCATATGAACAAGATCTAAATGCAAATTTGCAGCGACGCTATCCATCGGTAGGCACAAACCAAAGATTTTCTAAGGGAAGTCTCCGTGTCCAAATGTAATGATTGCATTAAATTGCATAGTTCATATGGTTAAAATATTTTTTTTTCAAGTTAGGCTGTGGGCTGCAAGGTGGCGCAGTTAATAGCACTGTTGCCTCGCAGCTAGAAGGTTGCCGGTTTTGCGTCCCAGTGGGGGCACCGGGATCTTTCTGCATGGAGTTTGCATGTTCTCCCCGTGCAGTGTGGGTTCTCTCCAGGTTCTCCGGCTTCCTCCCACACAGTCCAAAAACATGTTGAGGTTAATTGGTGATTCTAAATTGTCCGTAGGTGTGAATGTGAGTGTGCTTGGTTGTCTATCTCTAAGTGTGGCCCTGTGATAGACTGGCGACCTGTCCAGGGTGTCCCCTGCCTTCGCCCTGAGTCAGCTGGGATAGGCTCCAGCCCCCCCGCGACCCTAGTGAGGATTAAGCGGTGTATAGATAATGGATGGATGGAAGCTAAGCTGTCATTTTTTAGACGGTTTAGTCTGATCTGTTAAGCCACATTTTTCACAAACAATTTTGAGTTCTTTATCAATATATATTATTTTACCTAATTTGGCTATTTTTCCAATTTTCACACAATTATTTTTTGGGGGGACTGGAGCCTATCCCAGCTGACTCAAGTCGAAGGCAGGGGACACCCTGGACAAGTTGCCAGTCTATCACAGGGCTACACATAGAGACAACCAAGCACACTCACATTCACATCTACGAACGATTTAGAATCACCAATTAACCTCAACATGTTTTTGGACTGTGTGGGAGGAAGCTGGAGAACCTGGAGAGAACCCATGCTGCACAGGGAGAGCGCAGAAAGATCCCAGGCATCCTCTCCAGGACACAAATCGGCAACATTCTAGCTGCAAGGCAATGGTGCCAACCACCGAGTCACCTTGCAACCCTATTCCCAATTTAAGCTCGATATTTTAACTGTTTCACAAAACTTTAAGCGGTTTCAATGGTTTAGTCACACATTTAGTGAACAATTTCCAATTCTTTATCAATATTTTTTATCTAACTATTTTAGGTATTTTTCCACTTTAAGTATTAATTGTTAATTGGTACTGCTAACTAACAATTTAAACTGTTTAGCCACACGCTAGCAAACATTTTCCAATTGTTTGTCAACACTTTTAGCTAGCCACTTGGCTATTTATCCACGTTTAGTTTCAACTGTTAACCTATCTACTACTAGCTAACAATCTTCTACCCATACTTTCAGCGAATATTTTCCAACAGCTTATTTCCTTCTAATGATTTCAACTGCTTTTCCATATTTAATTTTATTATTTGTTTTTTTAGCAGTTTCAGCAGTTTAGCCACATTTCTAGCAAGCAATTTTCACATCTTTATCAGTACATTTAGCTAACCATTTAAGGGATTCATTAGTTTCAAGTTGGCAACAACTAACAATTGCAACTTTAAATTTTGGCTGTCAATTTCTACTGCTTGTCCATTACATTAACTGTTCAACCATGTGTAACTGCTGTTTGAAGTAGTCTTTCCATGTACCTTCGTCTTCTATTGAAATATCTCCCTGTAGTACTTGTATCCCTGGTTGAGAATCACTGGTGTATGGAAAGGATTAATCCGTGGATTTGCCTGCTTAAACCTGTAAGCTGCATTCGTGTTACGACTCAGCTCATCAGGGGAAGGACAGCAGCATTTTACCAGGTTTTTTTTGGTAATAAAAGGTTATTTGTTATTTATTAACAAAGGAAGATTGGCTTTTGATTAAACAAATCTAATTGAAGCAAACTACAAGGGAGAAAGGAGCTCGTAGGTGCTGCTAAATCAAAGAAATGTATATACCCAAATGAAGACTCTTGCACGTTTCAAAGCCTTTCTTACCAAGACTACCAAGAATGAAAACAAAACCTCATTACTAGACCTTAGTCAAAACCCAGAGGACAGTCAAACAGCAGCCCTGCTCCTAATGTCGCCAAATAAAAGAATACTCAGTTTGTGCAGATCAGTTTCAGTGTCTGAGCCTGATCCAGTCCCCAAGTAGTCAAACAAGTACCTCCATATGTATTCATGCATTTATTCAAACTGTATTTGAACTTGGAGCACATTAATGTATGAAGGCCTCATACATAGCCGAGTAAGAAAATATAAGATGGCAGCACACAAATAACTTCTTGCACAACAAAATGATCACAGAAACTGTACATCAAAGCTGCTCATGTTAAATCACAGCCACCCTGTACGTCCAGCTGAGCCAGTTTTTGAATCCTTTCGGTCCTCAGTTGCATCCACAGGATTAAAAGGCCTGACTGGGTGCTGCTTTAATCAGGACTCTCGTTGCGTTGAGCATTAGGTGGAAAGGTGGGATGGGCCACGAAATATTTCATAGTCAGCTTGAGATTACATTTTCAGCCAACTAACAAAGTAGGCAACAGTTTGCCAGATAGCTAAAAAAAAACGGCTATCTTCGGGCAGTCATCATCTCAACTTCAAAACTCATCAGTTCCAAATAAAAAGCCTGTTTTGGGATACTTTAGTGAGAAGTAAAGGCTAATAAAATATTCAAAATTAACATGAACTCTGTGCCATGCTTCAATGGAAAAACAGCAGGACTTAATGAGGGTCAATTAGCCGAGTGTCTGCAGAGCAACAGCATCTGCATGCGTACATTTGTGTGTGGTTCTGATTAAGTAACTACATGACAAGACAACTTCATCTCATCATTAGTGTGTACACACCTATGTGTTCCTTCACTGTTAACAGGGGTCAAGTGTTGCCCCTGGGCAGATTTTTAAATACAGTGCTTGTGCCAAGAATGTCTGCACACTCACAAAAAAACACCCAAAGGGTGCATACACCGTGCTCAGCAAAGCACACATAATGTATGCATGTACACAGGGAGGGGAAAAGAGGCAGACAAACAGACAGATAGATGGACAGATAGATAAAGAAAGAAGAGAGGCTACAGGATAAAGAAAAAAATGGAGGCTGTTTTCCCAAAGAAAAACTCAAAGCCAAGCAGAGATCTTTTTACACATTGCCCAATGGTTACTATCATACCCATCTGATTGAGTGATAACACCCTCCACCTCATTTCTGGGCATCAGACTCCACCAGTAATACCAGACAGCTGGGAGGCAGAAAAAGCAAAAGTGCAGTTTAACCGTTTCACTGCCGGACAGAGTTGAGTTGGCTGTGGTTGTCTGACTAAAAGCTTTCTCTCTCAGTCTCTATAAATTAGTGGTTTCATTCCACTGAGTGCTGATGAAAGTGTCACAAGACCTCTCCCAGTCACGCCTGTCTCTACCACAACCTGACAGACGACTGAACGCTACAACGAGGCATCTTTAAGCCTTTAAGCGCTGCATCTCAGGAGTGATGGCAGGGTGTGTATCTGTACACCTCCCTGAAATGAATCCAAGCAGTCTGACAAAACCCCAGACTTCTTGAGACACAGCATATCTCTCTAGTGGAGATGCTAAAAATGAAGAGTTTGCCACTTCTCTATTTCAGTGTGTGTGCAGAAGGGTTGTGTTTTTTTTTCTTATGACTACAAATGACTCTGCGTTTCCCCCTCGCTGTGTTTCTGTTTCCCCTTCGCTCTCAGGGGAGTAAATATGAAGGATGAGACTCAAAAGCTATATGATCAAAAACAAATGAGTGATTCAATGAATAAGTTGCACTTAAATTTGAAATTAGATGTGAATAAAGCACAAGTAAACTGATCCATTACGCCTTCAGTTTTATGTCAATTTAACAACCAAATGCAATCATCAAAATCTTCGCTGTGTCATTCAACACTTGCAATGATATTGAAGGATAGCGTGGCATGTGCACTGGCCATTAAAAGCAAAAGACCAAAAAATCTGCTAATGAACATTATTTAGTGTATTTGTGCTAATAAAAAAAAATAAAATAAAATAAAAAAAAGATGTGTGGTGCACATGTTCAAAAACAAAATAAATGCATGGGTGCAAACTTGGATGATTGACGGCAAACCGAGCTGTGATGAATCATAAAGAGGCTTATCAAATGAATCCAAAACCATGCTTTTAGTAAGTACTTCTGCCTTTAGAATTTCTCTTCATAAGTCTGTCTGCCTTTACCTAAAAACCAGACTCTATGGCCACAAAGTGACAATTCTGAGGTAACGGCAAATATTAAACCACAGAGAGCAGATCAACAAGTCTGTGGATTTACTCAGTAGTGACAGTTACACAGTAGAATCGTGCAGACTTTACCATTCACCACGAACTACTTGTCATAACACACCAAGTGGGACGAGGGCTGCAACGGCCCCGAGTCTGCTTCATGTGAAAACAGTGCAAAGAAGAGTGTGGAGACATCACAGGTGGATCGATATCACCATGATACTTCCCCATATGATTGGCTACAGAAAGGCCATGACTTTATACACTACAAGTTCTCTGAAAATGTACATTTAAATATGTAAATACAGTATTGTATGTACTAAAATTCCCTAATTTGCATTAATTTTCAGAATAGAAATCTGAAAACTGAATAAAGCCTGCTTCAATATTTTTATTTCATATCAGAGCCACAAATGAAATAAAAATGGCAACATTTGTCATGTTTATACGAATAAAAAGTTATATAAATCAGACTCTGAATGATATATAATCAATCCCCTCTAAAAAAAAAATAATTAAAAAAAAAAAGTCAGATAATAGATAGGAATAAAACTGTAAATTGTTGTAATCCGCTGTAGCTTTAAGCAAACCATTCATATCAAACTGTGACATCATCTTTTCACTTCAGGAAAGTAAAGGGTTGTTTATCATGCAGTCACTGCCCACAATGCTGACCACGATGGAATCTACAAAACCTGAAAACATGCAAAGACAAAATGTCCCACATGTATGTTTCTATGACACATATGCAGTTGGATCACGTATTCAGATTGAGGGGGCACAGTTTCACAACCTCATGACATTTCATGAAAAGTTTAAATTGAAATTATACTACAAAAATTTCAACATAGACTAAAGACACAGAGGAGTACTACTATTACTACTACTGATCTGGATTCAAGTGATAAAACCTCACGGGATCTGTTTATCTTCATAACACTTGATTTATTAACTATTTACCTATTACATTTCATGGCAGTAAAAGACATCCATCCATTATCTATACACTGCTTAATCCTCACAAAGGTCGCGGGGGGGCTGGAGCCTATCCCAGCCGACTTACACCCTGGACAGGTTGCCAGTCTATCGTAGGGCTACACATAGAGACAGACAACCAAGCACACTCACATTCACACCTACGGACAATTTAGAATCACCAATTCACCTCAACATGTTTTTGGACTTGTGAGAGAACATGATCCCGGTGCCTCCACCGGGACACGAACCAGCAACCTTCTTGCTGCGAGGCAACAGTTCCACCAACTGCACCACCTTGCAGCCAGTAAATAACAATGTCAGACAATTAATTAAGGTAAGTAATACAACAAATCTTTCTCTTGATACTATGTCTGTCTTGTGTTCTGCAGGACTTGCGTCATACTAGGTCGCTAACGTCAATTCTTTTGGATAAAAGCAATGACCTACTTGTTAATACTGCAAAACGCAACAAGATAACACTAAGCTTACCTATGTGTTAACCACTACTGGCAAAGTCATTATAACACCACAGCTACCATTTTTGTGGTAAAGGTGTGATGTGATCGTTTGTGGGAAAGCAGTCCTTTATAGGAACTATACATTCAGTCCATTTCCTGAACAGTCCTCAAAGCTTCGGTAGAGCCAAACTGGACTTCCCTTTTTGGTTCTCAAAAACGCTTCACCTCTCATCCAAGCAGTTTCTTCACTGATGGTGACGCAGTGAACAAACAAAAAAAAGAGGAAAAAAACAAACCAAAAAAAAAACCTATTACGTCTCACACAGCCTGCTATTGGCATCAACATCCTATCACACTTGAACTTGTTCTATGTCACTTATCCAAATTGATCCAAATTGTTTTCTCCTGACTAGATCCTTGCTTGTGCTGTATCTACTCTCAGGTGTACGTTGCTTTGGATAAAAGTGCCTGCTAAATGAAATTGTAGAATTGTAGAATCCCATATATACATTCTCACCTCCAAAACACATTGACAACCCAAAACTCACAGGTCTCGAGGTGCAAGTAGTTCGCCTGAAGGATGGAACACCTCACACAAAAGCTGAGCAATGGTGTATATGCAGTCCATAGGTCAGACTAAAGAACCACTCCAGAAGTTCGTAGCGTAACACAGGAGAGCAACTCCTCAGGACAAGATTAAAGGACACTTCTTTGAGGACAGCAATGTTCACATGCTGGACAGAGAAGGTTTGAGAGAGAGTGAAGGAACTCATCATGTTAAAATGAACCAGTCATCTCTAAACAGAGAAGGGAATCTAAAGCACTACTTAACAGGTACTTATAAGGCAGTCTTGAGATATCTCGCAAGAAAGTTTCACCATGGAATCATCCTTCACCGGACAGGTACACAATCGCTGAAACCTCGAGACGTTTGATTCTTGGGTTGTTAATGGACAGTTAAGCCACGTGGGTTGGAGGTGTCTATATATCTGGGAGTCCCCATCAGTCAGTTAGACCCAAACAAGCCTCTTGGATGAGAGGTAAAATGCCTTCACAAAACAAAAAGTGAGGTCCAGTTGCCGTCTAGTGAAGGTCCTAGGATTTCCATGACCTGAATGACTGAGAATCTACACAGATATATTCTCTGCACGGGTGAGTTATTTTTGTTTTTCTGGTTGTCTCATCGGACATGTGACTTGAAATCTGCTTGCCTCATCTACTACGGCCTGCGGATTGCACAAATACACCCCTGAATAATGAATATTTTCCCTCAGATTCTCAGTCTGGCCCTGGGAGTAGAACGGGGAGTTGAGACATGCTAAAGCTGAAGGAGTGACAAAGTTGTTGTGTGAGTGGGTGAATGACAAACTCAGATAGGCTGCTTCTGAATGAGGAACCTGTACCTCGGTCGTGAGTGAAATATACCATCTTTTGGTGCAGCATAGCCTAAATCTTCCGCAACTTCCAATGTCCTGCAATTGAAACAGAAAGGGGATTTAAGAGATGCAACAATATCCTGATGTATTGGTGCTAACCATTAGCTTTTGGACTCATAAGGTGACTGTGGTGAGGTTTTTTAACAAACATGAGTGGCCAAAGTGCAGCGTTGTCAAGACTGTAATTCAATGTCAAATGTCGTTTTTCGTCACTTTTTTTTCTCACCTGCTTAATATCATTTACCCAAATAATCACCAAATTCTTGGACATATTGGGACAGAAATATTTTGCATATATTATGCATTTCGCCCATCCTTACTCTGTGACATTCACAGCTGCTGGACCAATCAGACATAAGATATGCTTATAAAGATACAGAGAAGGCATATTTGGTTTTGTGAAACGTTATTTTTACTGCCAAATAATAGAATTGAGAAAGCAATGTAGCTGAAATAATTAGTTCAAAGGGTCACAACACCTTTTGCAGGCTGCAAGGTGGAGCAGTGGTTGGCACTGTTGCCTTGCAGCTAGAACTTCGCCAGTTCGTGTCCTGGTGAGGATGCCCGGGATCTTTCTGCGTTCTCCCCGTGCAGCGTGGGTTCTCTCCGGGTTCTCCGGCTTCTTCTCACAAGGTGCAAAAACATGTTGAGGTTAGTTGATGATTCTAAATTGTCCATAGGTGTGAATGTGAGTGTGCTTGGTTGTCTGTCTCTAAGTGTAGCCCTGCGATAGACTGGTGACTTGTCCAGGGTGTCCCCTGCTTTCGCCCTGAGTGGGTTGGGATAGGCTCCAGTCCCCCACGACCCTAGTGAGGATTAAGCGGTGTATAGATAATAGATGGATGGATGGACAACGCCTTTTGCGCATACGCGTCATGTAACTGGGGAACTCAAACAGAGAATGTGGGTGTGCAGGTGACACAAATGAGTCTCATGTTTATACCAGTGTTTACTATTATGCTCTCAAATGGCTTGCTAATGCGTGCAATTTTGGTAATTAGCAAATCTTCCCCTGCTCAACACGTGGTAGACCAAGACGACCACTCATACAGCTTACCTTTTCACAGGCACCGCACTAAAAGGTCCGTAGGCTGTAATATGATGGTGACTAATATTCAGGAAATTCTTTTTACATCAGAGAGCTGTCAGATAAAAGGCATCCGAGCACAAAAAGGATGAAAGAATTATCGCACACGCACGTCAGTAAAAGGACTTGACAACAGGCAGATACAGTAAATGATGGAGCAGCGATATTTGTTGATTCAAGGCCTAAAACGTCTCTTTTCACATACACATGTTGGCACAAATTATTGCGGGGCCTGCTTATAGCTTTGAGTGGAGGCATTCAATACGCGCATATATAAAAAGCAGTCGCCTCTGACCGCCTTTGTACTCGCTCAGTTGGCTTTCTTAGTATGAGACTAACTATCCTTTGACAGGAAAGTTCCTGTCAGTGTGTGTGTGTGTGTGAGTGTGAGAGTGTGTGCGCATTTAAGTGTTAGTGAAAACCCGAGATGGTGAACCACTTCTGGTAAATAAACTAGAAGTGGGCTTTGCTTGCTTGTGTCGTCTCTGCATTGCTGTGAAACAGACAGTAAATAATGAGGCTGAGGGAAACGTTTCTGACTGCAGAATTCAGATGAAAGTTTGAGGGGCTTGAATGACTAATTAGGAGATTAAGTTACCAAGTATTATGACTGTAGTCCCTCTCACTGTAAACAATTGATTATGAGATTAATATTATATTCCTATATGTGCATCATATTTTCTAAGTGAAACATTATGATGAGATTGCATTAGAAACCATAAAGAGCCCTGTAAAATTCTTCAAATTTCTCATTTGTTTCAAGCTTTAAATGTATGACCAAATCTCAGAAACAAACTGGGCCAGCGTGGGCATCAAAAGCCTGAGATGTTATCAAAATGTACGTGGAGTACAGTGTGATGAGTTTGCTGTTCTAGTGAATGAATCAATGGATGGGAAACCAACTTTGAAGAACTTCTCTGTGGCTTGAGGCAGTAATGGAAGTTAAACACTGAAACATGGAAAGAGCTCACCTATAGAGATTAACAAGTTCCCTATATTCTCTCCCGTTTGCTCGTAAACAAGACTCAGACTTTCATAATAATCAGGCCAGCCATATCATGGCATCGACTTCTGTGCACGTCTCTCTGCTTAATTTCCAGGAAGAAATGGAGTGTAGAAGTGCTGAGTCTTGATGATCATCAGCGACAGTGAGAGCATCAGAATGCGTCTTGGGCGCCTACACAGTTTCAGCCAAACTCGCACCATTGATCTCGCCAGTAACCACGTAATTAGATACACTGTCCTTTCCCTGTAGCTATGTCGTGTCTCTTTGGTAAACATTTCTCATAATGCAGGTGCTCGCAGTTGCTGGCAGGAATGCCGATAACAGGGAGACGAAAAAAACAAAAAGTGACAGATTTGAACACTCAGGACACTCAAAATATTGTTTCAGACTGGTATATAAATAATTGTGTGTGTGTGTGTGTGTTTATGAAGAGTTCATTTGCAAAAGCAGATAGCTCCGTTTTTGTAGATTTTCAGAAAACGTGTTTTCTTTCTTGTTTGCTTGAGATAATATCAAACTGAAGTTGAGCGGATTTGACTCGGTAGAAGTGACATGACAAAAATAGAGATAACTTAAGTTTGATTGATATTGTTTTGTATTGTTTTGTGAAGATGGAGTTATCTGTTTTTGCAAATGAACTCGCAAATATATATATATACAAGACAGAAAGATGTGAGAGACAAAATGGGAGGGACAGAATAATTCCTGGAAATTGGATTTCTTGGTTGAGTTGTTTAGGTTTCAAACTCTTCCAATTTAACCTTTTATCTGCATGATCTAACATTAGCCACACTGTCTCTGCACTGAAAGATAAACATAGCTACCATCTCTCATTTAAATTACCTGCTGGGAAATTGTGTAGGCTGGAGTGAGCCTCTAACCTCAAACCAATACCACAGCTTCTCATTTGACATCTCGAGAGTAAATAAGCCAAGTCATTTACCAGCTACTGTGATTAATGTTACAATCTGCCTTCATGTGAATGAGCTCTCTTTTCTCACAGGTCAGTATACACCTATCATCCAGATCATTAAAACCACTGACTGCTGAAGTGAATGACCCTGATTCTCTTGCTACAATGTGCAACATTAGGCAGCAAGTGAACAGTCAGTTCTTGAAGTTGATGTGATGGAAGCAGGAAAAATTAGCAAGTGTAAGAATCTCAGAGACTTTAATAAAGGCCAAGTTATGATTGTAAGGCTACTGGGTCGGAGCATTTCCAAAACAACAAATCTTGTGGGGTGTTCATGGTATGCATTAGCTCAAGGCAAGACCACCAGTGAACTGGCAACAGGGTCCAATGCTCACCGTGTGGTTTGATCTCACAGAAGAGCTGCTGAGGCACAAAAACACTGAAAACGTTGATGCTGTTATGGTAGAAAGGTGTCAGAACACACAGCGGTTTGCAGCTCATGAAGCTGGATATCTGCAAACGTCCGGTCCAATGCTGAGAGCAACTACAATGAGTGCTTCTGAGCTGCTACTGAACTAAAAACAAGAGGAGCTAGTCATAAGAACCAAATATAAATGAAACTACTACCTAAATAGAAAAGAAGAACAGGACAAAATGTGGATTGCTAAATATGGATCTCTTTTATTTAAGTCTCTGTCAGTTAGTGATCTTATCACTGAACATCATTAACTGTTGCATTCTTCGAAACAGGCAGAAAAGGTGGAGTGGCAGAAATCTTCCAGTTAAACTTGTTAATCAACCCCAGACCTTAACCTAGTTAGAACTTATTTGAAAATCTTATTCTAAGTCTCCTCTTCTTGACCTAAATATACTCTAAAAGTCATTTAAGGCCACCTGCTTAACCGCAGAGTTGCAAGATAAAAGAAAACAAATCTAATGATTTAGATGAGTGTTTTAAGAGATTATTTTAATGGGTTGTGTTGACATTAAAAAGTATGTAGTTGCATCAGCTTAATATTATGGGCAATTTAAATTCAAATTTCTGCATTGGTTGATTTAAAAGTAATTATAGTTAAAGTAACGTAATTAAATTGACCTGATAATCAAATTTTTCTTTACCTTCAGTTTCAAGCCCCCTTCTCTGCCTTATCTGAAGACTGGTAATTTTAAATACCTTTGATTGTTGAGTAAAAGCTAATTTCCAAAACTCATTGTAGTTTGTTGGTTGAACATAATTTCATTAGAAGTTCGAACTCCAAAAGTGATGCACACTGTTGCGTTGATCTGTTTGGTTGAGCTCAGACATTATTTTTTAGACATATGTGATGGGCTCTAAGGTGATTTAAGTTGTAAATTTGTGCTTTATAAATAAAACTGGATTGAATAAGGACTGCAAACAGAAACAAAACAGCTGACGTGTGTTTAACAGGCAAACAGCCGAGGCTCAAGAATGTGACAGTCCTCCGCTAATAAACAGCCACAACTTAATACAACGTGCCATGTTGATTTTACAATTTGTATGGATTATAAACAAACAAAATATCTGGTATACTGTATTCATCATTTTGCTTTAGAGGTACTGCTACATTAATCATTCTGACAGTGAGTCAGGCGAACTGTTACTCTCTGCTTCAAGTTTTCAGACTGGTATTTTCTCATCTGACTCATGGCAACAAGGCATAATTCCCAAAATGTCAAACTATTCCTTTTGTGTGTGAGACAAGAAAGTGAACTTGGTTGAGAAACGTGAAATGACAAACTTCTAATGGCAGCTGTAGTGAACATGAGGCAGCAGACATAAGATTAGTTTTACAGTGATGTACAACAGAATGATGAAATGTCTGAACAGGCAAATTTGCATCCATAGTAACTCAAGACACTGCTGACATTTACTACAGAGTAAAACATCTATAATTTTAATAATTAATAATTGGATTACTTCTATTACTCTATGGATTTTTTTCCTGGATTTTTTAACACATGAATTTATCAATGCAATTCCAAAATGACTGTGAATTTACATGTCTAATGTAAAATACCATTAAAATGTCCTCCTTTATTTGTACAAAATAGTATATGTTTTTAGCCATAGAAAGATTTTCAAAATACAACTGCAAATTTATTGTATTTAATCAAATATGTCCATTTTATTTAAAAGATGAAACTGAAATCTTTAGAATCTATTTTAGAAATATATTTCTAAAATTAGGTACAATTTGTGACAATTAACAGAAAAAGATGTCGTTGTTTTGTAGTTTTAAATATAGTTTTAAATATTATTATGCTTCAAGATATTCTCTTGTAATTTTACAGTATTTTTTAACACCCCATTTGTCAAAATATTTACTTTTTACTGCTTTTGCTTAAACTTTTTTTTTTTTTTTTTTTTTTTTTACAGTGTACCCTATATTGATGATCAGTACATTACACAGCAATGATTCAGTAAGTGACACAGGACTCATAAAGATTAAGATTAAGATAGCCATGATTTGATTTAAGCTTCTCAAAACTCTGGTTTGGTGTAAAAAGAGCTTTATATCCACCAGTACTAGTCCCACTGGAGGATGGGTTCACATGTCAGACGAATATGAATATGAGTATCAGAATTTGTTCCTAAATATCTGCTGACGCGTTGAGTCCGTTAACATGACTCCTGACCTGAACCTTCTTAAGGCTGCTGTTGCTACACTGGTACCACAGCTGGCCTATTACAGCAACTAATTGAGGAAATGAAAATGCGGTGTACCCACATCCTCTCCACCCTGGCCCCCTGCCACCTCACATTCACTTCTCCAATCTTTACGCAAAGGGGAACTCTTTGCCAGGGTCCAGCTGAGGTATCAAACATCCGCAACACAAACCACCTCACATCCTCGATCCTACAGTTTAGAACAACTCTCAAAGCAGTTGTCATCTGTGTTTTTAGCTGATTGAGGTGAACAACAAACAGGGAAAGGCCCGTGCTGCCTACTATGATACATGTTGCTTAATCCGGGTCTTCTAGAGTACTCACAATGATATGGACTTCTATACTAAAGGTTAAGCTTCCTTATATGTCACAACACGGTGAGCAACCTTTTAGTCACTTACAGTATGTCAGCCCTCCCTCATAGTTTCACAGCAAACGTATGATGTGTCTTGTTTGGGTGCGTTTGCAGAAAATGAAGTGTTTGCTTTCTTACTCACCTCCGTCATTTTACAAGTGCGTTTATAGAGACACTGTCTATGACCCTTTGTGGGTTGTTTTTTAGTTCACTTGGGGCTCTTGTACTGGTGCCATAAAAAGTGGGTTTGTTCTCCTTTTATCAGAAAGCAATATTCTTTCATGAGTGTGTCATAACCATACATTTAAATGCAGATTTAACAGATGCAATAAAGTTCATGGGGGGAAGTTTCAGGGTTTGCCAGAAATCACATTCTAGGTCACTCATGTCGGTTGTTTGGTGGGTAGACTGAAGCATCTCAACAATGATTGGATGGATTTCCATGGAATTTGGTTCAAATGGTTACCAACTTTGATGAACACCTGACTTTTATTGTAGGTTGACATCTGCAGTTTTGAATGAAATGTGTATTACTTGGATTGCAATGTAGAGGTTCATGTTACTCTAAGGATGAATTATAATAATGCCACTTATGCCCATTTTCATGTAGCACCACCATCCCTCCAAAATACCAACTTGCTCAACTGAGATGGCAACTATGGTAAGTTAGTTAAGTTGTATACCAAATAAAACCAGCTTCCTAATACTGTTTAGACTCCTTTATGTTCCCAAAACAGCTCTTACCTGTCGGATTATGAGTACAGGACCTCACGAGCAGATCATTTGAAGGTTGTTGGATGGGCCTCCATGGATGGGATTCCTTCTT
>NW_007577841.1:24197-51049 GCF_000690725.1 Stegastes partitus | reverse complement strand
CCCCCCGCGACCCTAATGAGGATTAAGCGGTGTATAGATAATGGATGGATGGACTTTACTATTGGGTCTGACTGGTTAATTGATCAGAACAAGACAATAGACAGCACTGATTTTAACAGCTTTGACTAAAATATATCAACACACTTCTTAACCTCACAGCTGACACCATTGCGCTCAAGCTTCCTTCCCGACTCATAATTAAGTTCACATTTTCTTCTTTCTTAGACATAAAAGGCAACAGTGAGCCAGCTCAATTAATAGAGCAAATAGGCATGTAAAATCAGATTAGATCTAATTGCCCCACTTCCTGCTGTTTGCCTTTTCTTTACAGACTGGCAGAGTGACAGGGAGTTAAAGCATCCGTGTAGATGGAGGGGAAGTGGGAAGGACAGCTCCATATGCGTTATGTCAGCCCGAGGGGACAGCTGGGCCCGACCGTCTTTTCCTGCCACACTCATTTGGCCCCAGCAGTCATCATGTCTTGTGCTAAAGGTCTCTCGTCGCTACAAGGCTCCTTGGCACTATCTGGGAGCTACAGACGAAGAATATGCTGATTAAACATGCCTTCATTAAAACAATTACATGCACAAGGCAGTTCGATTTCCCACGGGCAGCCAAATAACGACGAAGTGGAGGAGGAAGCAGAAAGAAGAGGGCTGTTGGAGGGGTTTGGTTCAACGGGGAGATGAGGGGGTGAAAGGGAAATTGATGGCTGCTTGTTAGCGTAAATTGAAATGACCCACGCAGTCTTTAAGGACTGACTAACAGTCTTTGGACTTAATATGCTGTGTGAGGCAGTGAGCTGTCCTCTCCTCGGGGGGACAGCCAGCTTTTTTGCCCTGACGAACACCCATACCTGACTCACCACACCTACAGGCCGCTTCCAGGTCATCGAGCTTCCAGCATGGAAGACCTTGCCAAAGACACAGGAGAGACATTACTTCTGGTTCATTTAATAAAGTCGGCAAGTGTTTTAGTGCCTGAATAAGCTGTGGCAACGAGGCGACATGGGAGGGAGTTAAAGTTGTGATGGAGGCCAAATGAACATCAGCAGCTGTCAGGCGTCCTTCAGTTTTGTCCTTTTCTGACAAAAGTTTTGTCTTTAAAGACAAGTAAAGTAACAGCAAAAAAAATTGGAGCGTGCAATATAAAACAGGAGTTTTTGTTTGACTAGTGGACTGTTAAAAAAAAAGAGATTTTGTTTTTAATCTGTAATATTTGAACAACATCTTGTTTTTTTCTTTGCCAAAACAGATTTTTCCTGTTTTGATAAATAAAAAAAATTACAGTGAACATCTACATCAGACATTCATGTTCATTTTACCTGTCAAAAAAAATTAAAAAATTAAATACAAATATAAATATGTGTTATTTTCACATTTTTACAGTGTTTAAATGATACACTATTCTTAACATGTTTTTTCTAGCACCCCTGTATCCAGATTTGTGCCACAAGTCTGGCTATTACAGACAAATTGATATTTTTATGCAGCTATGTCTAACTTCCTGTAAAGTTATCTTGACTTAAATAATATTTTTTTGCAGTTCACTTCACACTGTGGTTAAATCTCCTGTCAGTGGTGTTGAGTACTTCCAGATCATTAAATTCTACTAAACTAATACAGGTGCATGGCCGACATTATAGACTTTCTTTTAAATAACACAATTGTACAGTAAAATGTGACAAATTCAATTATTTTCTCTCATGCGCTGTTGCAGGCTTCGGCTTCACACAGTTCACTTCACCTGCCTTCAGTCTGTCCTCTGGGCTTGGCCAGCAGCCTCGCCGTACCACAGTGATGTGCTAATAGCCGGTGAAAAACAGAAGAAAAAAAAAAAACATCTTTATATGGCTCAGCCACAGGCGCCGCGGCTGATTGCACCTATACGCTCCTCTGCTGCTTTCATGCTTCTCTCCTCATATTTCTGCCACTTCTTTTTTTTTCTTCTCTGTCCTATCTGTCAACTTGAATAACAGCAGCATTCAAAGAAAGTGACAGAATTGCATGTATGAGGCGTTTGCACTGTGATTCTATAAATTTCTCTCTATAGTTGCAGACAATCATGCACATGTGAGCAAGAAATTGTTCAGAGCCTCAGTGCCAATTAAGGATCTCAAATAAGAAGTCACATGTGAATACTCCACAGTGAAGCTACAGAAAGCTTTTGTATCATCTTTACCGCTCTCATTCCTATGACCACACCAAAATAACACAAAAAGAGCAGGTCAACAATATATAACAAAATGAGATATTCTCGAGAATCATCCGTCAATTGTGAAACTAACATTTATCAGCATGGGGAGGTCACAGTTCGTGCTATCTCTGTAGTGACCTTTACTAGGTGGATTAGGTCACTCTGAAACTGGAACTGACCACTGACTGAAACTTCACTCTGTTTCCCTGAAATTACTTCTGTTTCTCTGTTTCCCCCGACAGGACACCTAACCAGCACATCAGACCACTGTTTCAATGGGAGGAGCTCGATCCAATCTGGCCACTGCACGACAGCTGCCCAAGTTGCAAACTCTGACTCCCACATGCAGAGAAGTGGTGCAAAGAGTGACTGATGTTACATTACATTTTCTAAAAGAAAAAAACAAAAACTTGACCCTCTGAACTCCAAAACCCACCTGTGGGTTCGAACAGCATGCTATCTGTAAAAAATTGAAAAATCTCCAACAGAACAACAATTATCAGATCTGTTACAAACTGCGAAAACAGAAAGAATCATCAGATTTTTTAAATTTTCCAACAGTCTTGAAGTGTGTCATGTGAGGAAAATTAACCAAATCTAAGCTTAAAATTAGAACATTTCATTTCATTAATTTTCCTCGATGTGTCTCGTTTAAAAATTCTCAAGAAGTAAACCATTTACACTCTGTGAAAAACAAAAAAATCAGCACTTATCACAATCGAAAAGCTGTCAGTGACTCAACTGCAACCGACACTTGCGTGACAAAAATTCAGGGGCTTTTCTGCTGAACAGAGCTGAACTGCAGGCTGTGTTTACACAGAGCAGATTGAAGACAGGAGTGAAGAAAATAATAAAATTGTAACCAGTAAAATATATATTTTATGTAGAGTTGCTACTTTCTTTTGGGACACTTTTGGGAAAATGTTGTACAAGTTGATTCCAGGTCTTTTGTAAAATAGACAAAAAAAAATTAGCTTTTGTTTTTTTTGTGTGTTTTTTTTAAACTGTGTCAAATTTCTCAGAAAGCATTGTTTCTGTGCAGTAGGATTTTCTCTGCTTCTATCATTGGTTGGTATTGTTTCTATAAGGGTGCTGGACTTTATATTGCAGTGAAAAATGAGTGTAGTGTGAGTAAAAATGTGTCAGGAGCAAAAACACCCAGAAACTGCTTGGGGTTAAGAAACTGGTCAATTATTTCAACAGGGCCATTCAATGCAGTGAAAGGTGACAACTTCAGTATCGAATGAAAATGATGAAATTTGTATGACAGCTAATCACAACAAAGCACATATAAAATGCACATTAAAGAGTCACTGCTGCTTTTACACGTGAAGGTCAGTGTATTTGTCATAGAAAGTATTTACTCAGCTTAAGTGAAACATTTGTTAAACGTCTTCTGTGGCTAGAAAGTCTGATGATGTCACTGTGATATCATCGGGGTTGTCTCGCTACTGGCTTGAGATGTCAAATATTTATTAGGATGTTTCAAACTTCTGTCAAGCGGAGGACATGATATTAACTTGGTATCATGGGAAATAGAGGAGCTGATGTTTCTGTAGTTTAAAACTCCATGCTAAGAAGTAAAAATCTGAATATCTCACCTCATGCTCTTTCGGCTTTGACCTCTTTTTTAACCTGTTGCCTGGTGGCTTCTGGCATTTATAGTAATGCAACACTAAACACGAATACAGACAAATCAAGGCCAGTTTAACAGCTGTAAATAGAAAAAAGTGTGAAATGCTTGTCAAATTACTAAGAATAATCAGAATATGGGTCCAAACATCCAAAACAAGTTGATATTGTTGTGTGTGCACATTAATGCAGATTATCAGAAGCTTCTAAACACACAAAAATATCTGACTATTTAACTGTTTAGTGCAACTGTGTAAAATTCCCATTGATTCCATTGGTCTGAGAGAGTTCCAATTAACAAACCTGCTCAATACCAAAGCCTAATAGGGGGCAAAAGGGGCAATACGAAATAGGACACGCAATTTTTTTAATCCAAATTATTGTGATTTTATAAGGTTATACCTATGAGGAAAAACTCAACAGAATAAAATTAAACACAAACAGACACAGACACGCATGTGACCTGCCAATGGTATAGAAGCACAAGATAGGAAAGTTGATGACACGACACGAGCATGTGTGGGCACATTTCCCTCCAGGTAGTGATTCAGAGGTCATTACCATACAGAGAAGACAAAGACGTCGTTCTACCAAACAGGTGTTATGTTCAGGGGGACACGTCTCTAGTCTGAAATGCCTGAGAGGCTCCGTCATGTGTTTACGCTCCCATAGAAACGAGGAAGCAACGCTTGTGTTAATAGATAAACAAAAACACTGTACATAATATTTCTAGAGCCCTATTCCTACCACTTATTAAAAAGCATGGCTGCAAAATAAAACAATTTAAAAAAAATAAAAAAATGTTTAGATGAAGATAGTTTTTTAAGGGTTGTATTAACATAATGTATTGGCTTTTCAATTAACTTAGTATTATGTGTAATTTTATCCCACATTTCTGCATTAATTTTAAAATTGAATCCAAACTGAGGTAACTTGAGGTGAGATTTGCTTTTTAACTAAACACCAACAACTGTCTAAGAGCAACTAGACATTTACACTGGTTTTTATTAATGATATAACTACCTTTTTTCTGTGGGATTAATTAAACATACGGCAATGTTTTTGATGAGTGACACTTCAAAAACAGAAAAAAAATAACTTAATAATAAAAAATATTTGCCAATGGAATGCAATACAGTAAAATGTGCAAACACATTGTAAAAGAGCAAATTACTATTTAAAAAAAATATTGATTAATTGAGTATTATTTAGGTGATTGGGCTTGATTTTTCTCTAGTCAACATGTAAATTGTTACTTTTTTTTGTAATTTTGCTAGATATTATGTATAATCTACCAAAACAGTGAAAATCTGTAAATAACACTCAAATATAAAAAATAATTTAATTTAATTTAAATAGAAAAAAAATCTACTTAAATACACATTTTTTCTTTCACAGTGCAACTATTATTTTAAGGTCATATATTGAAACAGAAAGAATTACTTAGAAAAACACAATGTGGACTTTTTTTTTTTTTGATCAATATGCAGATTTATTGTATTATTCTCTGATTTCATTAATTATTACCTGTAACTTAATAAAATATGGGGAATCCATGTAAATTGTTCAAGAATTACAGTTGAAACTGTTTAAAATGTTTTGTTTTGTTTTGTTTTTTTGTTACAGTGCCTCTGATTGCTATCTTTAAATATTGTTTTTTCTACCCGCAAATACTCTGATTCACCTTGCATGTCTTACTTTGCCAGACACCCGTGAGGCTTCACGCATTTTTGAAGACATCACGCCCAGGAGTTGGCCCTCCTCTCCCTGCCTGCGGGCTGTGGGAGGGCAGCAGCAGCGCCTCCTCCGCCTCCAACATCCCTGGAAGCGCGCCAGGATGGGATTGGCCTCCGTCTCCTGTCAGGAAGGAACCGGTGCGCCTGGATACCCAAATATGGACCGGCCGGTATCAGTTTGGCTCGCATGACTCAGCACCAGACTATATATCCTTGCTAATGGCACTGCTGGTGAGCATGAAAAGCCAAGTGGCGGTTTGGGTTAAGTGTGCCAACAACGCTGGAAGAGGCGCATTGTGTTTCTTTGTTGTGGTTGTTGCTTTCTGAGCTGTGACTTGGGAATAAATGATAAGGAGTGTAGATGCGCACTCGAGCTGATTTATGTGTTTACCTGAGCCTGAGCTTCCCACACGCCGAATAAGCCTCGTCTTGTTTACAGTCCGTGTTCCTGGCAACAACGTCAGCAAGAGTATCTGACATCCCGGAGGCGGGGACCGCAGAGGAACAACCAATCAGCGGCTCGGTCTGAGCGTTTCTTGAGCCGGATCACATAAGAGAGAAGAGCGCATCGGGCGCATGTCATTAATGAGGAAATAGGAGCGGAGCGCACAGTCAGAAGAAAAGACTCTGCTACTCACGAGTGGAATGAAAACATCTGAATTAGTCACTGGACTCCGCTTTGAATCCGACTAAAGGTACAAATCGACGACTTGGTACAGTACAGTTCCACTATTTTGGAAGTTTTGCTCTGTTTTCGATAGCTTTGGTCTTCAGTATAATAATACAGCGGGACTTTGTGCTGGAGATTGACTCGTTTGGGACGCTGAAGCCTCGGTGTCCGAGCAGCATCGTTTCCAGCGCTCACTTGTATTTGACTGTCTGATTTGAAATATGTCCACAATTATGGAACAACCTTTTTATGACGACTCGTTTCTCTCTGCTTATGGCCATCCAGGCGCAGCACTGCCCGACTACAAGCTGCTAAAGCAGAATATGAACTTGAACTTCTCCGACTCATATCGGAACTCAAACTTCAAGTCACAGCACCTGCGTGCCGATAGTGATTTCTATTCGGCGGGTTCGGCGGACGTGGGCTCCTTGAAGCTCGCCTCTCCTGAACTGGAGCGACTGATTATCCAGAACAGCAACGGGGTCATCACTACAACGCCGACACCTGCACAGTACTACCGCGGGATCACAGAGGAGCAGGAGGGCTTCGCTGAAGGTTTTGTGAAAGCTCTGGACGACCTGCACAAGATGAACCAGATGGCTCCTCCAAACGTGTCCATCGGCACCGGCGGGGTCGGCTGCCCGGCTCCAGCCTCGGTGTTCGGCTCCTCCATGCAGCCGGAACCGCTCGAGTACACAACCTTGAGCAGCTGCAACCCGAACCCCAGCCTGAGCTCCACAGGCAGCTACCCGTCCACCACCATCAGCTACCTGCCACACCACCAGTACCATCAGCATCCTCAGGCCGTTGCGCACGGATCTCACCACTTCCAGCACTCCCTGGCCGGCGCCGGGATTCACTCCCACTCGCAGCGCTATGGGGGCTTGAAAGAGGAGCCCCAGACGGTTCCCGACATGCAGAGCAGCGACAACGGGTCTCCGCCGATGTCTCCCATCGATCTGGAGAATCAGGAGCGGATCAAAGCGGAGCGCAAGAGGCTGAGGAACCGGCTCGCAGCCTCCAAGTGTCGGAGGCGCAAGCTGGAGCGCATCGCCCGTTTGGAGGACAAGGTGAAAGTGTTGAAAACAGACAACGCTGGACTGTCGAACACGGCGTCCCTGCTCCGGGAACAGGTGGCCCAACTCAAACAGAAAGTCATGACGCATGTGAGCAGTGGCTGCCAGCTCATGTTAGCGCCCAAAGTCAAGTCTTACTGAAGAAATTATGCACTTTTTCATAACCCTCCCTCAAAAAACAAAAAACAAAAAAACACTGGACATGAACTGCACTGACAAAACATTTAACAGTCTTTATACGTTGTCTGTATGAGAACTGGACCGTTGTGGTTTTTCTTTGCCTGAAAGAAAGAAAGAAAGAAAGAAAGAAAGTAGCTCAAAGCTACACACAGAAACCACAAGACTACAACACTTAGGGCATTTTTGAATAAGTTTTTAAAAGTGTCGTCTTGGCTTTGCCTGTTTACATTTTTGTTTTCTTTTATTGCTATTTGTGATGCTTCTGATGTAAGTTATTTGTGTGAGTCAGGTTGAGCCTGATGAGCCTGTCTTTTTTTTTTTATATGTACAGTATATATTTAAGTAAATGAAATCATGAACCTAAGAAACGTGTTGTTTTTTGAGGTATTTTTTTTTTACAAGTCACTATTGTTTACTTCTCGTTAACATAATTTAACCGCAGTTGTCTCGGTGGTGAAGTTTACAGCAGCACAAGTTGCTTGACGTTGGAGACGTCCCAGCGTAGGATTTTTCCCTCCTGACGTACTTGCGTCACTCCATATATGGTCAATATTGCTGGCAAACGTCACATCACGACAAGGTTTCCGGGAACTCCCTCCTACATTACCCGTCAGAATGGCTGCTCTCTCCCCTTCACACCACAACGTGTGTGCGTAAATGAAAAGGTTTGTCAATGAGTGGTTTATTCGAGTGAAGGGAGTTTCCCCATTCTGCTTTCAATTTCCCAAAACAAGCCGTGAGAACAGCAGCTCAGGAAAAATGGCAGAAAAAAAGTTCCAGATAAACATGTAGACTTTCTGTCTGATGGTTAGATTGAAATTAGCTGGCACAAACAAAATATGGGTGGCAGAGGTCGCACATTTTATGTAAAGTTTCAATATGTTGAATAAATGTGGACATAAAGTCAGAATTATTGAATCTTGTTCTGCCTGAATTAATAAAGCAGACTTACTACTGTAAGGAAAACTACAGTAGGAAGTTTATAGATAACTATTCTTAATAAACAATTAAAATATATCTGTAGTTGGAGCAGGTATACAGGTCTGCATTATCATATCCAACAATCCAGTATTTCCCAATAAGCCTCAGTGCCATTTGGCAACAGCAGGTTGTTGTGCTTAGTCAACCACCACAACAACTCCAATATTAAGCAAGACTTGGCAGCTTCGTGACGTACTCAGATCTTCTGCCAGGCAAAGGAGCCAAATTGATGCA
This sequence comes from Stegastes partitus, assembly GCF_000690725.1. Classification (NCBI taxonomy): domain Eukaryota; kingdom Metazoa; phylum Chordata; class Actinopteri; family Pomacentridae; genus Stegastes; species Stegastes partitus. Next base: position 42,344 of record NW_007577841.1, on the reverse strand, counting down.
CCGCATTAATTCCAAAACTGTCACTTGGAATTATACTTCTATGTTGTCACAAAATCAGAAGGCACCAAGAATATCCAGATTAATGCTGCCACCTAGAGGTCACTACAATACAATGAGGAATACGCCAACATTTGACAGACACTTGATTGTAATTTTCCCACTGTTTTAATAAAGATGGTAGCAAATTATCAATGACAGCAAGGAAAAATATCAATACTTTGTTTGAAAAAGGAACAAAACAACAATACTTTCAGTGCTTGAGACTATGAGGTTACCCCACCAAATGTACACTGGACGTACAAAGATAACATCTGCAAAAAAAAAGAAAGAAAAAGGGGGGGGGATGTTTTCGCCCTCCTAAACAAATTGTGAAATCTGTTTTAATAGATTGGACGACATGAGATACTTGTTCATAGGGACACCTCTCATCTGAAGGCAAGTGCTAAGGTTAGGAAATGAGCTGGATAGAACCCCTTCACGTTTTACTGCTTGGAGAAGAAGGCCTTGCTCTTCTCGACATCAGGGATGATGGTGTCACTTCCGGGTTTCCAGCCAGCAGGGCACACTGCGTACAGGGTGAGAAGAGACAGAGTTGACCTCAGGCTCTCATTTGTACACACATAAACTTTGTACAGCCTGAGAGCAAAGTTCGTAATGTGAGTGCTCGGGAGGGTAAACTAACAAAACAGGATTGTGTACATGAACTAAGTGAACCCTCCAAGATGATTTACAGCCACAAGCAGCTTCGTTTACAATAGTTTTCTTTCTACTCAAATATTTATAAGTGTAAGAAATGCTGTGATGTATCTAAAATGCACAATAAGTAAAATAATATAAACTAAAGCATAACAATATATGTGTTTTTATAATGTACATGATTTAAAAAGTAGTGTGCCACAGAACATGAACAAACGTCTGTGTTTACATAGACTTGAGTATCCGGGTTAGGGCTTTTCAATTATCCTTGTTTTGTATTTGCACATGAAAGCGTCATATTGCAAGCTCAGACACCTAGTTATCCTATTTAAACCCGATTATGGGGGTCGGAGTGCTTTGAAAGAAACAGATCCTGTTGTATGTATACATGTTACCCCGATTCCTGACTGCAGCCAACTACCTGCACAGACATGGTTTCAGGAAAGTGACATAACAGAAACACAAAGCAAGTGCTATTCTTCACAACTGCTCAGTTTGTACAACACTATAATCACTGTCTTTAGGAAGAGAACTGGTGCTTGTATTGTTGCTTCCTCTGGTCTCATGAATGGTTCAAATGTGTGACACAGCATGTAAAAGGATGCCCTGTAATGAACTCCATCATGACAACCCAAATGCCACAGCTGCAGTCCTTGTTCTACACGTACTGATGAAAGTGGAGGTTATGTTTCGTATTTCCTACGGCTGGCTTTAAGGTGGATAAGCCAAATCCACAGCCCTACGTTGGCATTTAAAGGTCCTAAGCCTGCTATAAGCCAAAGAGGCCTAATTTTTAATAGCCACAGTAAAAATAATTTAAGGTTATGCTAACAGTTAAAGGAATGTCAGATTAAATGGCTGGTTTGTGTCGCACACATCACAGGCACCTGCGCAAACAGCAAGCAGTGATCAGTAACCACGATAATAGTATTTATCATGTATACAGGAATATGAATACCCAGATTTTTCTGTGCTCCTACATATCAAAACTGGGAAAGGTCTCATAATGGGATACTAGTGTGCATGTAAACAAAATACATGATATGAAGCAGCTAAGTTAAAAAAAAGTGAATTTCAAAGTCCTAAACCAAAACATGAGCCTTCCACAGCCTGAATTACAATTAACATAGACCATGCAGGTTAAATTACCTGATTAATTGCAGGTATGTATACAGTGATTTTACTCACCTTCCCCGTGTTTGTCAGTGAACTGGAAGGCTTGAACCAGGCGCAGAGTCTCATCCACGGAGCGACCAACGGGCAAGTCATTGATGGTGATCTGCCTCAAAATACCCTTATCGTCGATCACGAACAAACCCCTGAGAGGCACACAATGAGGTTACAGGACTGCAAAAAACTGTACCAGCTACACCTCCCTGTGTCTGTTAAACTCTGCATGAGTGTTCAAATAAACCATGCTGCCATCAGACAGTGACTCCCGTCATATGAAAATTAGTCTAACTGACCTGTATGCAATGCCATCATCCTCCTTCAGCACACCGTAGTCTCTGGAGATTGTCTTGGTGAGGTCTGCTACAAGGGGGATTTTCATGCTGCCCAGACCTCCCTGTTTCCTTGGTGTATTGATCCTTTAGGATAAAATAATAATAATAAATATTATTATTACTAATAACTATATTCCCAATTTAAAAAAACATTTACAGGTCACCAACAACATCATGTTACTGTTGATGTATCGTACTTTCTGCGCTTAAAAACAAACATCCAATTAAAACCAAGGGTATGTAGAGGTATTCTAAGAATGACTGTGGTTCAAAAGCTATCTGATGTTTCACACAGAGCAGAAAGAAGCCTTTAAAAAGGCATGCTGCAGTGCTTGCTGAGACAAAGTAACTGAACTCATGCAGGCATTCAAAAAACATTGAAATACATTTTTTTCAATGATGTACGAGTGAATTTTCCTCAGTGAAATTCAGACAAAAAGCAGTTCCTTTGAGGCAACTAGGGCAACCTTTTTTATTAGACTGATCCATTAACTATTTTACCAATTAGTCAATTAATTCAAACAAAACAAACAAAACTTATTGATCTGTGTACTGATATTTTAGGTTGTCAGGTAGTGCCTCTTCCAGCTTAGCACACATTTGTTCTCTCTTCAGCAGCTTGTGTATTGTACCAGCACTGCTCTGGTATGTCATCGGTGTGTTTTGTGTTAATTTAAAGTATTGTAATATTTTGGAAGCCTTGGAGCCTTGAAAACTTTTACATTGAACTGAGTCAGACTTTGCTGAGGCCGCCATTTTCTAAATCTGTGGTACTAAATTCACTCGACTAACGATTGGAGCCAAAAACGTCTGTCATCATGACGCAGCAACTGACCTGAAGTACTTCAAGAGAAAAAAAAAAAAAGCGTCAGTTTAAAAAAAGTGACGTCATTGTTTATGTTAACTAGTCACAGCAGCCCTAGAGGCAACACAGCCACTGTCAAGTCAAATGAGACGTTTTTTAACTTTAAAACAACATTGCATAATTTCTCACATCTTCTTATTCCTTCTAGAAAGTGCAGTTTGATCAAAAAACGTTATGTCAGCTTATCAACACTGTGCAGAGAAGCAGGGTGACAGGAGATAAACTGGGGTGGGTGCTGCTACAGAGCTGCCAAAAACTTTCACTTTTAACAGCCGAAATAAAAACTGCCAACAACGACTGCTCTGATGCGAGTCATTTAATTATTTTAGGGCATCTATCAGGTCCTGATCTAGTATTCTTCCTACATATCAGTCAAGTGCAACCTGAAATTTGAGTAGATAAGAAATAGTCAACCGCTCCCAGTTCTGAGGAGCAAAAGTCCACATCGCTTATCACTCAAAGGACTGTGTTTTTTGGTCAAATAGCTTCTTTGGCGTGTTTTTTTCTTTTGGTAGTTGAGGGCAGACCTACGTTGATGCTCACCTTATACCAGAAAAATGTTCAAACAATTTTTTTTCAGGAACAACAGTTCTTAAGTACAGTTCACCTGCAAGATAATCACTGAAATACAGGCAAAAGAATCTTTCGTTCAAGCTGCCCCGCTTAATCCACTTGCTGTCATGTCAGCTGTGTGCAGCTCAGAAGCACTGAAGTGGTAAAGTTCCCACAAATACCAATTTTCTTTGCGCGAGCAGGAATTCTTACCATGCCAAGTGACTGAAGTGGGAGTCTATGGAGCAGCCGATGACCTCGCAGCCTATTTTGCGGAACTCCTCTGCCCTGTCGCTGAAAGCCACAATCTCAGTGGGGCACACAAATGTGAAGTCCAGGGGGTAGAAAAAGAAGATCACATACTTTCCTGAAAAGCAGAGAAGGAAATAAATGAGCGAAGCACTAATTTCAAGCATGCTATAAACTAGTTGATTCTGCTCAAGGGAATTGGGTAACAAAAGGTGCAAAAAGCTCAACTAGTAATGGTGCACAAAAGCTACAAGAAATAACACTAAGTTACCTCTGTAGTCTGACAGCTGGATGTCCTTGAACTGTCCATCCACTACAGCTGTGGCTTTAAATTCAGGGGCAGGCTTGCCAATCTTTGCATTTCCAGCAGACATGATGTTGGTGGCAAATTACTGAAGAAGACACAACATATCTTTAACAGAAAGCTCCTGAAGCTCACAACAACCACAGATAAGTCCAGCTGGGTGGACCTTGAGCTGGAGCTCTGATAGCAGCAACATGTTTGAGCCAGAAAACAAAGTATGACATTTAAATTAAAAAGCCAGAGCAGCTGAGCTGAACCTGAGAGCTGGCTTTTGCTGCTCTTTGTCGGTTCAAGGGCTTGTTAAGTGAAGCAAACCCCGCAAAGTCACATGCAAGTCATGTTCAGCCAGCAGGGAACAATAGCCTATTAGGAAAGCTTACATAACCACGATACGCACAATTGAATAAAAGGATACTTATTGGATATTTACGTGTTTTCTAACAGGAATGTGCATGTATTTTGTTTAAATCAAGCTTGCATGGCTGCAGATTTAACCTACTATTATATAGACATTGTTTCAGCAAAGTAGGATGTTAATAAAACATTATTCATTGAACTGGTACAAAAGTTCATCCATTTAAATTGCTGCTCTTGAGTGCACAAGCTCTGTATGACGATATACTTTTTTATCGTCCAATCGCCACGATAGAAAAGACAAAAGCTTACAATGTTTTATGGCCTTGGTTTGGTTTTGAGAGATCCACGCGTGGAATTAGTCAAAGTTCAACAATGAGGTCGAAGGTTTTACATGTAAAGAGGATTGTTAAATAAGGTAAAAACGGCTAAATTTGAACAAAGCGAGGAGAAACTGGCCGGCGTGTGCTGCAAGCTGCAGCTCAGGGACAAAGAAAGAGCCAGAAAGAGGCCTAAACACTTAAAGGAGGGGAACAGCTCACCCGCACTGCCCGGCTAGCTTAACGTTAGCTTAGTAAACCGGTTTTTCTAGCTTCTCTTTGTCTCGGGAACGAATATTAAACGTTTTAATCGAGTTGTGCAGACACTGTGCAAACTTTTAACAGTACAGAAACACACAAACGTGGAGTTTCAGTACTCACCTGTCTTTGTGTAAAGCCGTGGAGAAGTTTGCAGCGGAGGTCTGCGGCTGGCGGCGACACAAGAGAGGAGTCGAAGGAGGGACGGACGGCTGCGCAGAAGATGTGCGCACAAGCTGCGGCGGCCCAGGAACAGGAAGTTGGTGTTTTCAAAGCAAAAATTACAAAAACCTGAATTGCCCCTGTGAACAAAAATGAGTCAAGCTTAAATTTGTTTTGCAGGTGCAAACCGGATTTTCTAAGATCAGTAAAAACAGCCAGCACTTGCAGCATTATCTAATCATCTTGGCGTGTATGGAAAGAGGAAGGGTACTGTAAATATCATCAGTAATAAATCTTATTGCAAAATGTCTAAGGCCTTAAGAGTTGCCACTGAAGCATGCATGTATTAAAAACTCCCCATAATCCAGCACAGTTTATCTACAATGTATTGGGAAACATCCTGTAAAAAAAAAAAAAAAACTCATTTATTTTGATATAGTTTATATCTAAAAGATATTTGTACTGTCTTTTTCAATTTTGCACCATTCAGAGTAGAAATTACCAGATTGTCAAGAGCAACGTTTCAGGCTCTGGTGAAGAATTTTGCCACTAATTCAGATACTGATTCAGTTTTTTTTTTAAATAAAAATACCTATAATGATAATAAACTTTTTTTTATATAGCATATTCTCATTATTGTTACAAAATGAACAAATAAAAACAGAAATTGGTTTTAGTGTGTTACCATTAAATGGAATAATTGAACTCTGCAAGTAATTACCAAGAGCAAACATTTGGTCACTTAAAACTCTGCTGTTCTGTCAGTGGGAGTCTTACTTTGAAAAAGCTCAGCATCAGGACTGTGTGGAGCGCTAACGCGACTGAGCTTGGCAGTATATGGAGAGAGACCTATGTGCTGTGGCACCTTCTTCAGCCGTTTTGGTAACTTCCTTTGTTATTTATATGAGTTTAGTTTAGTTTTGTCTCTTTCCGAGGCCGTAGGATGTGTAGCTTGTCGCCGTTTTGCTAAAATAAGTACCTGTTAGAGCGACCATGCGGCTAACGTTAGCATTTCAGAGCAAAAACAAAGAGATAGCCGAAGTTAGCATTAACTTGCCGGATGTTTCAGCCCCTTACAGTTTAGAAAAACAGTCTGCTGGCATTGCTTTGTTAAAATATGAACACAAGAACAGGGAATAAGGCGTTTTCGCTAACATTAAGTGTTGTTACACAATGCAGTCTGGTTGTAAAGACATTTATAAGAAGGGTACTTTTTGTTGCGAGGTTTCCGTAACGTCTGTAAAGGGTCGGAGCAGCAAACGGGACGGGTTTTTTTTATTATTTTTTTTAAAATCACCTTCTCGGAGGCTTAGCTCACACTCAGGTGTTATTTTTAAAACTGGGGTTTCCTCCGTTCCTTCCACATGAAAACCCCAAAACACAATTGAAGCGCTGTAGAGAGCCTCCACACCTGCAGGGGGCGCTATAACTGTAATCCTACAGCCGTGGTCACCAATCAGAAGCCAGAAAAATACTGTTGCTGGTTCAGGTGGTCTGCCAGCAAGCATGCGTGGACTGATTGTGACACCTTTGTTTCTCAATATAGTGAAGTAACTACACATTTATATGTAGATGTGTATTCAAAAAAAAACAAACAAAAAAAAACATGTTAGATAGGTTAGCACTAGCCCGGCATTGCCAGTGTAGTTTGATTTATGTTTGCATTGCCATTGGCAGGTACTGTCGCTTCGCTTTCCTCTTTTTCTTTTCCCACCGCTAGCTTCATGTTACTGTTTTTATAATCCCCGTTACTGCAATAAACAACAACAGCAACCTTTGGTCTAGCTACCTCCAACACTGGAAATGTAAAATTTTGCAAAGTGTTTGGATTGTGCAATCAGAAAGCCCTGCTATTCTTTATTTATTTTTGGTGGATTATCCATTTTTTTCACAGCTTGTCTTCTTGGGTGCAAATATTGATTAGTTTAAAGAACAAAAGAACAGGCCAGGGTGTTTTTCCTTTATAGTAGAATGGTGCTGAGATGCAACCAGACCATTATGTGCTACAGAGTAGGCTAGCGAAGTTGACCTATTGCCAGACAGACATGCAAATGCCAATTAGTCTGGAATCTCTCTGTTTATTTTGGACTTTCAAGGGATGTTATCAACAGGCGCAGAAAGCACAAGAAAGCAGACCTACAGCCAGTCAGAGCAATAAATAAAACGTGACCAATGGAGAGACTCGTCACTTAATAGAAATCTATGTGAGCATAGTGTGTAATGCTAAAGATGGCGGTTGTTGATACCTGTCCCACCCCTACCCTCCAAAACCCCAATTGTGTGCTTAGTAACAGCTGAAATGGGAAACATTGAGCCGATTGTACTGTTGCACTAATGCAAAGATAGTGCCAAGAGACTGCATCGAAGAAATATAAACTGCGGAGTTTAAAAAAACTGTCTTCTAAAACCTAATTTTGGGTCAAAGTCCCCAAACGTTTTAAGTGGTTTTTAACAGATTTGACTGGTGATTCTACAATGGCTATCCTCCTATCATTTCAACAGGGTCTGTTCTTGTTAGCCCAAAATAGCTGCCCAGGAACATTACCAAGATGGCTGTTGAGTAGCGAGACTTGCCTATAAGTCCTTTAGAGTACACCTTGACTAGATGCAGTCTTGTCCATGTAATGTGTAATGTTTAGCTGAGAGAATTTGCCTAAATGGGGAAATAGTGCAGGAAAATATTGTATAAAGAGAATATTTTGATATGCTGTAGTTGTGTTTCACTCTAGCTAAGGCATAAGACATTGGCTGTGTTCCTAATTGCATACCTTTTTTTTCTACTTCAACATAATTTTGAACCTTGAGCTATGATGCAACTTTGTTCCAGTCCTAAGTAGCTGTCATCTGTTTGTGCTTGCTCAGTAGCTTAAGCTTGTTTGTTCCTGTGCGAGACACCATGACATATGTGACATAACTGCGCGAAGGATTGTGGGACAGAATAGTCATAAAAACATGCTTGCGAGCATGCTGCCAAATCAGATCAGATGTAGTCAGACATCTGGGTGTTTTTACATACTGTGTATTGGAACTCACCTGATGTTTAAAGCACATCATTTATGACAACCTATTCCATCTCATCTCATAAATGTCAAGTGTCTGCTTGACTCATGCATCAACTTTTAACTCCAGTCTCATGTTGTCTATTTAGCATGTTTAGGGGAGTTCTACAGAAATCAATTGGATTATACTGCATGTTGAAAAGTGACACTAAAGGGTCCCACCAAGGAGTTCATTTTTTTCATTTTTTTTTTCACTCCATTGCACAGGAACCTCAGGAAAACAGCTTTCTCATCCTTCAAAATAAAAAAGACCACATTTTTAGCACCCATGGATTCACAAGGTAAGAGAGATGCTTAAAAATGTGGCACCAGTAATTTCGTTATTTATGTCCATTATTTTACATTACTGTCTGTTTTTGTTAATTTAATGTCATTGACCTTCGCCATTATTCATTCAGTCACAATGGGCCACATCCTCAGTTTTTATAACTACATATTACATAATTGATCTGTGGGATACAAACAGTCGTGAAAAATAAGTTCATATCATGAAAATTGTTGACTTTTTCAACATATTTGATCAAGTAAATGCTTGAGCCACTTTGAAACAGTGCCACTCGTATTATTATGTCATTAAGTCTTGACATATGCAGAGATTGTTAAGTCTGTAAAGGAATTTCAAGATCTTAGTCAGTGTAGTTACTGAAAGTTCTCTCATGCAGTTTGCCATAGCAGTCTCTCATCTGAACTTCTCCACAGCAAGCCAACAGCCAGTCATTTGTGAGGTCTGTGGAACGTACTTTGAGACACGACGAGGGCTCTCCAGTCATGCCCGCCTCCATCTCCGCCAGCTTGGTGTGACGTTTTCAGAGAACAGTGGAGCTCCCATAGAGCTCCTCTACCAGCTCATCCAGGAGCGAGACGGCTCCCTCCCAAATTTCAAATCAGACTCCGCCTCTGTACCTGAGTCGACCCCTCTCACAAAAACACCCCAGCAGGAGTCACCTTCAGGGCAAGAGGACGCTAATCCCTCCTACAAGCCGGGGGTCAGAGTCATGACAACCCCCCAGAAGATGGATCATCAGGGATCCTCATCAAGACTGAAAGAGTCAGGAGTTTCTCCCCTACCATCATCTCCTTCTGCTCTTCAGCCAGCAGAAGGCAGCAGTTCATCTTTCTCAGAGCACCAAGCCACAACCAAACCGCTGTGGGCGCCGCTGGAAACTGATGCCCCAATCACTTTAGGTATGGCTGAATCCTGAATTGTACTTTAAGGTGTATGTGCATGACACATTGTATGATAGGCATAGACTGTATAAAAGATGGCGTAGCAACCGGCCTTGAAAAATGAAGCCAACCCGGAAATGTCAAAACCTACGTCCAACAGCTCCTGGCTCCAAAAAGCCCTGGCTCCCATAGAATTGAATTGGAAAAGAAGTGATCACAGATCATGAAATACTGCATTCCTACAGCTCAGGATTTTTTTCTTATTAGTTTTCATAGTCAAATTCAGAGATCAGGTGGCCAATCTGAAAATAAATCAATACTGAATTTTTAAAAAATCGTCAAAATTTTGCGGTGCAAGGGGTGTGGCTGGCTTGATTGACAGTCAGCAGCGACGATTCAGACGAAGCGAGCAGAAGGCGGTCAATGTGGGCGGGCAGAGAGGGCCTGCCTCTCAATCCGTCTGACCAATCGCTGCTCCTATGGCTCCGCCTCCGATTTTTGCGTCACTGGCTCCAAACACCCAAGATGTCAACCAGGAAGTAGCAAAACCCTGGCTTCATTTTCTCAGTGCAAAAACCAACGGGTGACGTCACGGTAGCTACGTCCATCTTTTATACAGTCTATGATGATAAGGCATGTAATTATGAGACTGTTGATGTAATATTTTGGTTTAAGCAAAGTACACATGGCAGACTTGTCACCTGCTGACTTTGTAAGCTTCTTCCATTTGTTTCTTGCACCTTCAGACACCAATGATGAAGTCCATGTTTGTCACCTTTGCGGCTGCTGGTACGAGACACGCAAGGGCCTGTCGAGTCACGCTCGCTTCCATCTGCGCCAGATTGGAATCCCTGACAGTGACATCAAGGGCAACGCTATTGATTTTCTGTATCGGGTCATGGAGGAGGAGGACCTCAAGCCCATCATCAACATACAACAGGGCGAGCTCACGTCAGACAGCTCTCTTCGATCCTCTTCTAAACGTCCCTCTGATCTGTCCTCTCCACCTGTGTCGCCCGCTGGCAAACGGCCTAAAACATTGGAACCGTGTACCTGCGTTCTCTGCGGGGAGTCATTTGAGAATCGAAAAGGCCTGGCCAGCCATGCTCGCTCTCACTTGCGTCACATCGGAGTGAGTGAGTTAGTAGGGAAAAGCTCTGCAATCGACGCTGTCCAGGAGCTGGTCAGCAGTGGGGTTTTAGAAGCTGTACACCAGCCCAAAATGAAAAATACAGCCAGCTCATCTGCAGCACCATCACCAGCACCAACCTCTCCTGCAGTCCCGGCTCTGTCTCCAGGTCCAAGTCAGTCATGGACCTCCTTTTCGTCACCACCGCTTTCCTCAACTCCTGCAAAGAGCTGTCATTCTCCTCAAGGTTTGATAAACAGGGCGCCAAAGGCTAAGAAAGGTTTTCGGCTAGCCGTGGACCCCCTCCTCAGGAAACCCAAGCCCGAGCCTGTCGAGACAGATGTGTCTGTTCAACCGAAGACATCCAGCACTAGCAGCAGCTCTCCTCTGCAGAAGTCGCCTCCTGCCATCGTTTCTCCAAAGCCTGTAGAATCAGGTAAAGAAGAATGCTATTAATCTAAATATATTGTTCTATTACAAGCTCCAGTTGCACTTCTTTTTGAATCATGTTTTCAGCAGCAGTGAGCCCTTTGTTTTTACATTTATTAATTAGTTTTTTCCTTCATTTTCCCACCTTCCACAGGCGTGCAATCCCCACCAACAGTTCTTTGTGACTACTGTGGGCAGCTGTTTGAGACCCGTAAAGCCCTGTCGTGTCACGCTCGCGCCCACCTCCGTCAGCTCGGCCTCACCTGGTCCATCAAAACATCGCCAATCGATCTCCTCAAAGAGGTCATGCTGAACAATGAAGAAGGCAAGAAAGACTCAGCGCTCAGTCGGCCTTCAGCATCAGGCAAAGCCACGTGGACTCATCAGGGCTCCAGAAGGTCCCTGGACAGCTTCACATCTAGAGAGTCTGCCTCCAGCATCTGTACCTCACCTCTCGATTATTCCATGAAAGAAAAATCTCCATCTGGCAAGAGTGGGTCATCACACGCTGGTACGTCAAGTCAACTTATTTCTCATGAAATGTTGACCCAAGTGCTTGACATTTACAGTACTGTAAAGAAATAGTTCCACTATTTCTGTCAGTTTCCTTTTCAAACTGTGATGAACTGAAGCATTGAATTTTGACTTTAATGGGAACAAAAAGGGCTGATTGCAACAGACAGCACCGGGGCCATTGTTGGTTTCGGTCTTTTACAACCCACCTTATCCCTTAAAAACTCAAACTTGGAGTGTAAAATTACCAACTTTTCCACATAACCTCTCCATGAGACCCAATCCAGAATACAATGCTGCCTTAGCACAAGCTACATTGGGTAAGACAGGAAACGAGCACTCTGGCCATTGTTGTGTCTTCCCTTTATCTGTCTGTTGCTTTTCCTTCCTGTGTGCATGTTAATGCAGGTCAACATTTTAAGGCAGGGTGTTACATATACATATGTAGAACATATACATTCTGTTAGATGAGGTGCAAAACGTAAGTAGTTGAAGACAAGATAAGCTTAAGCTGATGAGAGATGAATGTATACCAACATTTCATATTTGTCACAAATGTATACTTAAAGGAGCTGTCATAGATAAGAAAATATACATTTGTATGTCTATAGAAAACATCATTGAGTAAATGTTTACAGCCACAGAGAACCCTAGCTTTTTGTAATCCTGAAGTAGACCTTGCGTATTCATAAAAAACCCTGTTTGCACTGTAACTCAGCAAAGTGTCAGCTCAGTGATGCATCGGTCTTCTGTAGGGATGTCTGATATTGGCTTTTTTTGCCAATATCCAATATACCGATATTCTCCAACTCTCAGTTTCCAATTCCGATATCAACCAGTACGCTATATATTTGTTAATGTAGCCACACTTGTTTACACGCTTCACGATGCAGTTTGATGTCGTCATCATTTGCCCGCTGGTAAATGCCTTTGAAATCCAGGCATTATTTTATCGGTTTTCATTATAGGCAAAAAAAACCCCAAAAACGATAATGATATTGACAGATATTAAATTTTTATGCCAATATCGGGCATCCCTAGTCTTCTGGAATAATCTGCCAATCCTTTGACAACAGCGACACTGTTATGCTGCATACGCTGTTTTGGGAGGGGTGACCAATGAAAAGCTTGAAAGTCGGGTGTATTCGATAATTGTTTTGACTGTAAAAGTTGTGCTTGGATTTGGATGCAAATACTGACATTTGCACCTTTTAAACTTAGTAGGAGAATTCACATTTAAGAATGATTAGATTGAGTTTTCTATCATTCTGAAACCAGTTGTATTTGTGGCACCGCCATTGCCCATCTGAATTGTAGCCAAACCCCATTTCATGAACCCCTGCTTCCCTCCTGCCTTTCTTCCGACTCATGTTTTCGTTGTCCTTTCCTGGTCTAAACTGTTATACATGACTATTCTGTTATTGGTATGTAGACATCATCAGAAATTTCAATAAAATATACAATCTTGTGTGTCAGACACATCCTGTGAGCTTTGTGGGTTCGACTTTGAAAACCGCAAGGCCCTGGCCAGTCACGCTCGGGCCCACCTCCGACAGCTGGGCATCATCGAATGGAAGGCGGATGGAGCGAGTTCACCGATTGATCTCCTCAGTGAGTTGATCCGGAGGGACCCAGACAAGGTGGCAGAAATAACCAGACGCTACCGCATGGGAGACCTTTACATCAAGAAGGTGGGCTGCGCTCTAAAATGTGCTTCATATTATTCCAGTTCACATTCAGTTACATACAAATGCTCGATGTCTTGAGTATACACTTGCTTACTGTCATTTTCTTGCAGTCTCAGAGGCCTGCAGCTTCGCCCTCTCTGTCCACGGACTCTGACTCGGTGGCTGGCAGCAGCCTCAAGTTTTCACAAGGCCACACTCGCACTATGGCAGTCCACAGCAACCCCAATTTGCGCTCCCCAAGAGGTGAGAAATGAATGGCTGTGGAAGATAACTGCATGTACATATACTTTGAAGAGCCTGTGTTATGCTCTTTGGGGGTTTCCCTTTCCTTTAATGTCTTTAAAAGCTTGTGATATTGCTTGAAAAATCTACAAGGAGCTAAGACAGAGCATTTCAGACAGAGGATGAAAAGTAATGAGAGAAAGGAAATTTGCTTTTTCAACATTAAAGCATGTAGACGTTCTCAAGTTACAATTATAGACCTGTATTTGTGTATGTTATGGACTCTGTAACTGCTAAAAAGTATATATTATTTTCCTGCATGTTCCTGTAATTCTTAACCGTGTGTTTTCAGGGGTCCATCCACCAAAAAAATACGTAGTGCCTAAAGGGGAGGGAAATCAGGACAACAACTCCCATCAACCATCACGGTCCGGCAGCATCCCTGCGCTACTGCCAAAGCCTCCACTAACTCCACTGGTCAAGCTGGTAGGAAAAATCTACTCCCTCAAGTGCAGGTGAGTCATTTATAATCCTGTTTGTATATTTGGTAGCTGTAGAGGCAACATTTATGTGTTTAAGTCAAACATTAGTTCTCTAAGTAATGTTTACTGTTATGGAAAGAAATGTAAAATGTATTTATGTTTATTTTGTAAACTCAGTATGTTTGTCAGCGGTGTTAAATTATTGAAAAAAATTCCTGATGCACTTACAGTAATAGGGGATCAGCAATAGATATGGATATTTTGCTTTATAGGAGACACGCTTTTTATTGAGGTTCTGGCCGTTTGTTGCTCCTGTCACATGTTGAATCACTGTGTGCTCATTTCTCTTGACAGTATAAAGTCCTGCATCTCTATGGAAATAGCACAACCATGACTAGAAATAGAAAAAACTCAAGAATGTCCTCTGTGTAGTATAACTAAGTGACAATGCCATACTTTTTTTTTAAAAGAAAAAACTAAAGTTGAATTTCTTTGACTATTTGAAAACAAATAATATCAACATGTACAATATTTTTTCCAAGTGCCCACTGATGTTACCTATGCTACATAATATTGATGTTTTACTCCTTACATTTTTCATTTATTTCCATACTTGTCTTTGACAAGTTCCTGAATATTTGTCACCTGACTGTTAGTTGCAGCTTAGTCACTAATAGTCACTAGTTGCTCCAAAAAGTACTATTTAGTTTATTACAGAATATGTTTTACTTTTGGTGGATTTTTTGAATAAGACATGTAGAATACGTTGATTTTGCTGAACTGTCACAATTTTTGTGTTTTCTAACAAAACTGCGCTTCACAGAAAAGTCATCCAAGGACAGTTGAAAATGGAACAATTACTTCTTTTTTTTTTTATAGTTTCTCTGTCTGGTAATATATATATATATTTTCATTTTCATTCTCTGTTTCTTTTTTTTTTAATAAAAGCTAATATGCCTTATAAACATGCTGGTGGGCTTTGAGTTTTAGAGGATTAAAGTGCCATGATGCACTTACAGTAACAGATAGTCAACAATGGGAACAGATGTTTTTCACAGTCTTACAAGAGACATGCTCTTTGTTTAATTAGCATATCAAGAAAGCCCTTTGTCGAATTAATAAACACATCTGTATAAATCCATCCATCCATCCATCCATTATCTGTACACCGCTTAATCCTCACTAGGGTCACGGGGTGGCTGGAGCCTATCCCAGCCGACTTAGGGCGACGGCTGTATAAATCTGTATAAATAAGAATGTCCATAGAAGTAGTTTTTTGCTCTTTTTGATGCCGTTTAGGTCACTCTAATCTTCTCTCTCCTGCTGCTCAGGTTCTGTGAAGAAGTGTTTCATGGACCTCTGTCAGTTCAGGAGCAGTGGATCACACACCTGCAGAAACACATCCTGTCGCTGGGCTACAAAGGCAAAGCGTCTCCTCCCACCACACCTGTGGCCGCGCCAGCGCTCGTCCATCCTGTAGCAGTGTAGGGTCCTGAGTTTCAAATGTCCAAACCCAAGAAGAAGTGTTGTCTTTATGTTTACTTGTAGTGCGTAGTTTGTCTTCTTGTCCTGGAGAGGGCGAGCGTGAGCCATATGAGGAAAGCAGCACAATGCAATCCACTCAGGTGAAATCCACAAGACATAACCGATTACATCACAGATCACTGGATGTTTTTTTTTTTGTTTTTTTTGGTGGGGGGGAAGCAAACATCACTCATTTTGACAGGCAGGACTTTCCTTTCGTCCGCTCTCACATTCCTTCCACACATGTTTCAACTGTGTTTGCTGTTTCCCACAACTCAAAATGAATTTCTCTTTATTTTTGTCCTACTGACTAGACTGCTACAGTTGCCATTTCACATGTATACATATGAATTGAGCCTTGTTTTATACATTCATTTTCTAGTTGTTTTACTCCAAGTATGTAAGAATTTCTTTTACTTTCATCAGATGGAAATGTTTCTGTATAACACGACGCTGATACCACAACATTAGATGCCATCAGTGTTGAAAAATATTACTATAATATTTCAACAAAATCTTGTCCTCAGCAGTAGAGTTTCTGTTACATTTCCTTTTTTAAACTTATTATATAAATTAAATTATGTCTTGTATATAAATGAGATTTCTAGTGTATGGGGCATGCATTTTTTTTATTTCCAAATGTCATGCAAATGCCAAGTGAATGAATCTGTTTGTATCAATTTACAATTACAAACAACCTCAGTCTCACCAGCAGCCACAGCTACAGCTTGTTGGCCTTTTCAATGGACACAGTATAAACATCTTAGCAGTTTTGAATACAATCCAATACACTGAACTGTTTTCCATGAATTTCACCAGAACCTGTCATGCCTTACCAGCTTGTGTTTGTGTTTCTTGTTATTTACATCATGCTTTCCTCTCTCTGTGTCCCATTTCTTGCATTCAAGATTCTTTAACCCCCTAAACTCCCAGCAATTTCTGATTATTGTTTTTTTATTTTTTTGGTATCTGTTAAATTTTTTACTCTCTTTTATGGCAATATGAAGACCTCTCTGGAAGCAACACACTCATGTCTAGAAGTAGAGTGAACTTCATGTCCTCTGTGCAGTTTAACACAGTGATAATGCCATAAATCATACAAAAAAGGAAAGGAAAACAAAGTTGAATTTCTTTAGTTGTTTATTTTACAAAAACAGGAAAACACTGTACTCAACCTGTACGTTTTTCAAAATGCCCACAGGTGCAGCCAATACTGAAAAAATGGTGACTCTACATACTATATATGTTTTACTGTTTAATTTTTTATTTTGCTTCCATACTTGTCTCCTTGCTGCTCTGTGGAAACACAACCTGCAGTTAAGCGGAAGAGTGCAAAATGTTTTTATTTTTTTTACAGGATCGGGTCAGGGAAAGTGGATTTTTCTGAACAAATTTTGAAATAACACATGTAAAACAAAAATCATTTTGGTGAGATGTAACAAATTTAAGCTACTTTGAGTGCTATTTTATTGAACCTGACATTGAAAATCTGAAATTCCTTTCAGTTTTGTTCAGTTTCTGGTTGATAAATAGTGTATTTTTTTCAATTTATTAAAGACAGCATGCTTTTAAAACCTTCTGGCAGGTCTTGTGGTTCTGAGGGTTAAAAGAAATGTTTGTGATCTCACTCAAACTAACATAGCTTTCTTTCACCAGTCTGTTTTATTCTCACCAGCTCATTACTTGAAAATATTTTTTTATTTTTTTTATTTTACAGTGAGTTTTGAGGTGTTTTATGCCTTGATTAAAGCTTATACAATTCATGGGGAATAATATGCAGCAAAGATACTGCAGTTCATTAATGCCTCCTTAAACCCTCTAGACCACATCGGTGTCCTGCCATATTTTAGAATTGTTCCCCTTTAAGGTCCTGACAGCCTTTGTAGTTTTGTGACAGTGCAGCCACATCTTTAAAGTCACACTCCTGCATGTGTGTAATAATGTGTAACAGTTTGTACAATAGGTATAGTCAGCGATTCTAATCCAGCATACTTTTGGTCAGATCCAGTGAATATCTTCTCATGGTCCATTAGCTGTCCGTTCTGTGTGTCCGCTGAAAATATCCAGCGTTTTTCACACATCTTAAATGGCAAATAAATCAGTGTCCTGTGCACATTTGTGCTCGTGCGTGGAAAAGTAAGAGAGACGGTAAATCTGGCACATGCCGTCTAAATAAACTGAAAAGCTAAATGTTAACATTTGTTCTCTAAATGCCACCTTTAACAAGCTTGTAATTTCACTTTTGTTGACATTTTGATAAAGTAGTGACATCAAAATGGATTTGTTTTTTGTTTTTTTTGCTGTTATTGAATCTCTCTCTGTCTCTCTTACTCTCTCTCTCTCTCTCTATGTGTGTATATATATATATATACACTACTCACAATAAGTTAGGGATATTGTTATTTACATTAGTGCTTTTCCTGTTTGGTCTGAATTTTAATGAAATAAGTAAAGTTCCCTTTGATATGACTAATAATGAATGAGAAGAAACACCATTTTCTTTAGTTTAATATTTATTACCCCCAAAATTTAAACAATAACAAGGATAGCCCCAATTAACAAAAATTGACAATGTCAGAAGCGGGTGTTTCCACCGTTTGCCGCAATGACAGCTTGACAACGACGTCTCATGCTCCTCACTAGCCTCATGATGTTGTTCTGAGGCAATG